>NC_050445.1:114749810-114885771 GCF_903995425.1 Onychomys torridus
GGCTGTGCGCGACGCTCGCGGCCGGGCTGACGCATGGGGGCGTGGCATCCGAGGGCGGGGTCGCGCTGCGGGGTGCTGGCCCAGCGGCCGCGGAGCCTAGGCTGAGGGAGCGAGGGGTACTCGCTGAGTGAGGGCCGCGCTTCGGTGCCCTGCGATGGAGCGGGCGAAGATGGCGGAGGAGAGCCTGGAGACGGCGGCGGAGCACGAGCGGATCCTGAGGGAGATCGAGAGCACAGACACGGCCTGTATCGGGCCCACGCTCAGGTACCGGGGCGGGGCCGGGTCGGCGGGAGCGGGCGGAGCGCGGCGGCTGGCAGAGGGGTGAGCCGCGGGTGCCCCGCGTCCTGGGCGAGGCCCTGCTGGGGAGCCTGTCTGAGGGGAGAGGGCGAGGCGCGGTGCTGCTGGGCCGCCGCTGCCTTGGGTCAGCAGCTCTTGAGTCAGGAGCGGGTGCCGGCTCTGCGCGCACGGAACTGCCCATCAGAGCTGCTCCGAGAGCGTCCTGGTCATCTCGGTCCTGGGGGGAGAGTTCTACCTTCGCTCACCTGAGAGCCCAGTTGGTGAGGACGACCCCGCCCCAGTGCAGACTGGGGACCTTGCCTACACCCGGACCTGCTCTTTGCTCCCTCCCTGACACTTTCTCCGAGAGCTTCCACCTGCCTTGCCGGTGGAGACGTCAGAACGTACCTGGCCGTTCTCAGCTTAATTACCTTACACTTGTTACACAAAGCGCCAGGCATTGTGCGAATTGCCGTACACATACATCCCTGGAAGCCACTGAGCCATCCTACCGCTGGGGTACAGTTACTATTCCCCTGTATCTGACGAGGCAGAGGGAAGTGAAGTGACTTGTCCAAGGTCACAAGGGAAGAAAAATGGGTGTCAGGTTCCCAGCCCCGGCACTCTGCAGCTGGACCACCTGCCTATCCTTTTTTTGTGCGGTGCTGGGGATGGGACACAGTGTCTTGTAGTGTGCTAGGCTAGCCCTCTTCAGCGGAACTGTGCCCAGCCCACAGATCCTTCACTACTTTTGTTCTGCCTGAATTGGGGATTACCATCTGCTGTACTTCCTGTTGAAAAGTATTCACCAAGACCAATTTTGAACCCCCGCAGTTTCCTGATATCCTAGAACTAGTTCCTCCTGGTCCTTTCCTGTGGTGCTTTCTGGTCTCCGTTCAGTCTGTGCCTTGAAAGTCCCTTTACCCCTCCTGGTGCAGTGTTGGCCCAGTGCTCCTCCTCCAGAACTAATCATCACTAATCATCGCTTACCGTTTCCTGGGGAGAACTGTCCCGGCGAAGGAGGACCGAAGGCTGAGGATGTTTGCTTTTAGCTCCACTTGTACAGCTTTCTTCTCCAGGCTCCATTGTTAGTGCCAAGCAGCTTTGCACAGTGTCATCCCTCCTGGAAACAACTGTCCTCGATAGTTTGTATCCCTCCTCGCTTGTTTTCTTCTTCAGTGCTAAGGTCTGAACCAGGGCCTCCCCTGCTACAACAATGCTTTATCACTGAGTTGAACCCCCAGTGCACCCGGGGTGACTTTCAGCTCTCCCCTTGTTTGTGCCCGTTCTTTCACACAGTTGCTTCCCTGTCCTCTTCGTATCATGACCGAGACCATCATGTTCCTCTCGTTTCCTATTGTCTTGTGCTGTGAAAGGCCAGTGGTTTTCATTTCATGGGCCTTTATAAAGCCCGGGTCACTCACCAATATTCTCCTAGATGTGTTGTTAGCAGCTGTTACTGTTTGCCTTTCAGTAACTAGAATGTTACTAGAGTGACTGAAAATGTTCTGTTCTAGTCTTTTAATTTGGCTGCTGAATTGAGTATTTGGGATTACCGGAGTTTAGGAAGGATTCCTTATCAGAGCACCATCCATGTTGTCTTGAGTTGCTTGTGGCTTTCAGTTGCTGTTGTTTTACACAATAAACAACCTATTTAGTATTATAAATTTAGTTTACTGTGATTTAGTATGTTTATTTTTTGGAGGGGAGATGTAGTTTCCTGTATCCTAGGCTGTCCTCATACTTGCTGTCTAGCTGAGAATACCCTTGAATTTCTCATCCTCATCATACCCACACCTAGCACCACCATGCTTAGTTTTATGCCATGCTAGGGATTGAACCCAGGGCTTGCTGCCTGTTAGGTGAGCATCCTACCAAGCATCAGTAGTACATATTTGTATAAACTGAATTTTGGTGTTTAATTTTCTGTTGTCTTGGCTTTAGTAATGTATATTTTGCTGGGCGGTGGTGGTGCACGCCTTTAATCCCAGCACTCGGGAGACAGAGCCAGGCAGATCTTTGTGAATTCGAGGCCAGCCTGGTCTATAGAGTGAGTTCCAGGACAGCCAGGACTGTTTCACAGAGAAACCCTGTCTCGGAAAAAAAAAAATGTATATGTTATAATTTAAACGTTGTCCATTCTACCCAGGTTTTCTCATTATTATTACTGAATTCTTTTTCTTCTGGTTCTGTGGTTGTGCATGAATTAAGTCTTTTACTTTATTGGAACATTGTTAGTAACAATTAAAAGAAAGTCCAGGAACTATCACATGACTCAATCCATTTTAGTTGTTTTTCTTGACTATATTGTTAGAGGATTTGGATTAAATTTTTTCCTTTTTTTTTTTGCCAGAGCTGAGGACTGAACCCAGGGCCTTGTGCTTGCTAGGCAAGCGCTCTACCACTGAGCTAAATCCCCAACCCTAGGATTAAATTTTTAAAAATTATTTTATATTGGTGTTTTGCTTGCATGTATGTCTATATGAGGGTGTCAGTAGCTTTGGAACTGGAGTTATAGACAGGTGTGGGTGCTGGGAATTGAACCTGGGTTCTCTGGAAGAGCAGCCAATACTCTTAACCACTGAGCCATCTCTCCAGCCTGGATTAATTTTTTTTTAACATTCATGTATGTATGTATGTATGTATGTATGTATGTATGTATGTATGTATGTATGTATGTATTAGTATGAACATACATGTTGATGCCGTGGCACATTGTGGAGGTCAGAGGACAACTTGCAGGATGGGTTCTCTTCTTTTACCATGTGAGTTCAGAGGATTGATCTCAGGTTTGGCATCAAGTGCCTTTACTTGTTGAACCAGAGACCTGCTTGCTATCTGTGGCCCAAGGATTTTGAATTAATTAATTAATTAATCAGTCAATCAATTAATAATTTGTTGACCATGTAAATGATGCTGGCCTCAAGGATTAAGACATGCAGCAATCATGCATGGCTGAGAACTTCTTTTGAGGCTGTGGCATAGAAACCCAGCTACACTTCAACCTTGGCTGAAGAGAATCATTTGTTCATGGAGGTCATCCTCTTCAGTGCAACTTGGGAAGTTCACAGAGCAGTGAAGAGGGAAGGGAACACCTGCCTAACTAGCCATATCAGCTCAGTCAGCCTTGGTGATCAGGGGTTGTGATGCCACAGCCAGATTTCCCTCACATCTCAAGTACTAACATTCTGATTCCAAATCAGTTATGAACAATAGCTCCATGTTTTCATTTTTCAAATCTCATGTCTGTATTTCTACTTTTATCATATTATTTAACCAGTAGTAGTCATTTTCTTATTTTGCTTGGTGGGTCAGAGCAATTGGCATTCACTCTAATTGTACTTAAAATTTTGTTTTAAAATTTTTAACTTAAAAAAAAATTTTTTTTAACTTGAATAATGAAATACATTGCCATTTAAAAAGCAGCTTTAGAGCTGGGTGTGGTGATTCATGCCTGTAATCCCAGCACTTGGATGGAAGGAAGATAGGGAGTTCAGGGTCATCCTTGGCTACATAGCAAGTTCAAGTCCAGCCTGGGGTATATGAAACCCTGTCTTTAAAAAGTAGCTTTATTGAGATACAGTTCATATAATATATGATCTACATATTGTTTAAAATGTGTAGCTGAATGATTTGCAGTATATTCATAGAGTTGTACAACAATCACCATAGTCTAATTTAGAACTATTTTATCCAAACAAACACATACTCTTTGAGTGTAGATGTAACCGTCTTGTTAAATAAGAAACACAGAGCCAGTTGCAGAGTTAAAAACCAAGAGGTCAGAGTAATAGCTGAGAGCCTTACCCCTCACTGCTTCTGCCGTCTTTCCTCTCCGCAAGAGACCTACTTCTGTGTGTGTTTTCTTTCTATAGACTTTCTGTTCTGCTTTTTCATTGGTTGTAAACCCAGCCATATGACCTCCTCATCACTGCCTGTCTGTACAGACCTCCAGGTCTTCTATGGTTGGTATTGAGATTAAAGGCATGTGTCACCATGCTGGCTGTGTCCTTGAACACACAGAGATCCACCTAGCTCTGCCTCCCAAGTGCTGGGATTAAAGGTGTGCACCACTACTGCCCAGCTTCTGCTATGGCTTGCTCTGACCCCAAGGCAACTTTATTAATATACAAATAAAATCACATTTTACAAATATAGTATCATGACATTTCCCCTTTTCTATTTTAATAAAAGAAAAAAAAAGGAAAAAAGTTATAACTAAAATGTCTAGTCCATTTGTATTTGACAAATTCAGAGAAAATAATTCCATTATCGATCCTATTTTGGTAAGTCCAAAATGTACCTGATTCACTTTCTATCCTAACTTATATTACTAACGGAACTGTCTTATAACATCTTTCAAATTTATATACTTACAGCTCTTAGTGAGTTTTTCTGAAATCCTTAACAAAGAAAATTATAACTATAACTAACTGATCTTCAACTCCTTCAGAGACCCAAGAAGGAAATAATACTACCTAATAAAAAAATAAAAACAGGAAGTGCATGCAAGCAGCTTCCAAAAAAAAAAAAAAAAAAGTGAGTTGACAGAAACAGCCAGCTGCCTGGACAGTCACCTGAGGTTTCTCTGCAGTGTTAGGGCATCATCTTCAGCCTATAGGCTTAGCGTATCTGAAAGACTCATTTGTGAACTAGGATGTATGTATACAAGGTCAACAGTTTGACCTCACATTTGGTGAGAGCAGTCCCTGTACCAGAAACACCTGAATTCCATTAGTGTCATGTCATGATTCAGGATTTTAAATTCTGGAAATTATTGATGTTTTTTTCAATTCAGCTGTCTGTTTTTCTTGACTGTGTATATGTGGCTTCATCTTGGCATCCCGTTCTTCTCCACATCCCTCTATTAAACGCCGGTCTACTATTGAGAGGGGTGAGCTTAGTTATTCTTCAAGAATAACTGTTTCCTCTGCTTTTCCATTGTACATCAGAAGTCATCGGCCCACTCCCTGTTCAGCTGCCTTCGAAGAAAAGGGCACGGTACCTTTTACAGATTGCAAAGGCCAATCACTTCAGGGATGGTGCCATATTGTCCTGGCTTCAGAATATGCCTTTTGTTAAAGCCACAACCACACTTGTTTTGGCAAGAATCGGTAGTCCTTTGTTTCATGTCCTGTCTGTCCTGCTTGTCAGCAGTTGATTCGAGGATACTTTGTTGTCCAGTGGCTAACTTTTGCCACAATGAAAGTTAACTCCATATGCAGTTTCTTCAATGCCCATATTTTCTCTGAAGTAGATTGGTACTGCCAGGAGCCGACATGTCATAGCAAAAAAGAAAAATTCCTAAGTTATTAAAACATTTTAAATGATATATATTCTGTAGATCTCTAAAGGGTTTGAAGATGACCTGTCTATCTAAAATATATCTGTTAGATTTTGAAAACACACCTAATATGACTACAAGTTCGATTGTAATGTCTAACTACTAACTTTCATTTCTATATATCCTAATAGTTGGTAATAATAATATTCAAGGATTAGCAAGTTGCATTACATTGTTAAATGAATGATATAAGTACAGTATCTTGAGCAAGATTAGAAATATGTGTATGGCATATTCTAACAATCCCAATATATATATATAATTTGTATACAATATAAAACAATCCAATCCAATGTAAAGTATTTAAAACTAGTAACTGTCTTTTTCTTTTTCTTTTTTTTAAACAAGCACCTTAAATCTAATCTCCTTTGCCTAGTCCTTTTTCTAACCCTTAACAACAACTTGTAACCAACTCTCCTAAACAATGAAAACTATCCCAGACCCAAAACCCATTAAAAGCCCAAAAAACCACCTGCCTTTGGGAATGTGGGCATCGTATTCTTAAAATTGCTTCCTGCTGGGTATGGGCGAAGGTATCTTTATTCTGAAAAGAAAAATTTTGGGTTAATTGTCAAATTCTAGGAAAGGTAACTATATTCTTTGTTATCCATAATGCCAAAGTTCAGGGTTTATCTCAAGTCCTTATTCAAGTAGTCTTTGAAACTGGATCATCTCAGCTAGCCATCTCAGAATTGCTCTAAGCACTTTGTAGTCCAAAGCTGATCTGTAGATGATGTTTGTCAGCTTAGTGATATTATTTTCCACATGGAATTGTCATTGTGGGGCCCCCATCTTCTTCCTGGAGATTTCAGTTGATGTTAGGCCTGGCCGTGATTTCCTGCAGAAAATTGATAAGAGGCTCAAACACAAAGACATGTATAGGCAGCTAATCGAAGCCTTTTCTCTAGAATTAATTAGTACTCTATATGACCATTATTATCTTAACCAAGTTTAAAAAAATATATACACACATACATATATATACATACATATATACATCTTGTAAATTTTGATATAAAATTCATACTTTAAGAAAAGTTTAAAAAATTAGAATAGAATCAAAGAATTGAGATTAGTAATAGAATAGTCCCTTAAGTAATCTTGTTTTTCTCCTGTCCCATGTCAGAAGATGGCTCTTTCTTCTGGTATGATACAGGGAATTTGCATTTTCCTTTTAACAACATGCTTGAGTTTAAAGAAGGAGAGAGCCATTCTCCAACTCCAAAATCAGCTTGAAGCTTTAATTGAACTGGGACTACAAGAAGACCAAGAGTATTAATTTTTTAGAGAAGAGCAGAAACAAACATTTAGGAAGATTTATGAAATTTTGTAGATGATATACCAATAGGCCATTTTACTCTTTTTCCTGGGACAGATGATTTGTCCTTTTTCTTCAGTTGTCTCATTTGGCCAGTGTTCTTCAGATTCTTTAGCCTTCATTCTCCTAAAATTTGAGAGTCACTTTTCATTTTGTTTCCTCTCCTCCATGCCATTCTCACCTTCCTCTTTTTATTTATTTATTTTTTTTCAAGGTTGTCCTTGAATTATGTGTAGCCTAAGATAACTTTGCACTCCAGATCTTTTTGCCTCCACCTCCTAAATGCTGGGATCACAGTTGTGCACTACTACACCCAGCTTCTTATTTGCTATTTCAGACATCTGGACATTTTGTGTAAGTAGATTTATACAAGAATTACTTTTTTGCTACTTATGGTAATATTCTCAAGATTCATCCATATGGATGAGTATCTGAACTTCATTTCTTTTTTTCTTTCGGTTTTTCAAGACAGGGTTTCTCTTTGTAGCTTTGCGCCTTTCCTGGAACTTACTTTGTAGACAAGGCTGGCCTCGAACTCACAGAGATCCGCCTGCCTCTGCCTCCCAGTGCTGGCATTAAAGGCGTGCGCCACCACCGCCTGGCTTCATTTCTTTTTATTGCTGAGTAATACTCCATTGTATGGATGTAGTTGTGCCACATTTTATTTGTTTGTCAAATTGGTGTATATTTTGATCATTTTGGGGTTGTTATGAACAATGTCCTATGTCCTGTTTTTTTTTTTTTTTTGTATGTGGACTTACCTTTTATTTCTGGAGATCAGACTAAGCAGTTGAGATCATTGTGGAGCTTTCCCAAGACAGCTGCAGTGTGTTCCAAATGTCCAGTGGTGTAAGGGTGGTTTGGCTGTCTACTTGACTGACAGCCCTTTTGCTGAAGGCATCTAGAGCAAGAGAGAGTCTAGCGTCTGCCAATTAGGAAATCAGATTCCCCGTTCTCCAAGATTTTCATTTACTTATACAAAAATAGACATCAGAAGGATGTTTCATTTTTATCTTTGAGACAAGGTCTCTGGGACCCCAGGCTGGCCTTACAGTTGCCATGTAACTGAGGCTGCCTTTGAATTCCTGATGTACCCCTGCCTCTTAACTCCCTTCACTAAGAACCAAAAGAATCTATCCTTAATCCCAACATCGATTCTTAACATGTTAGTAGTGGTGCCTGTTGTCAGTTTTAATAGAAAAGAAGTATATGAAAACCTTTCAGTTTTTTCTGGCAGTCATTGAAGGAAAAGACATTACTCATTACAGATTACCTATTTTTATAATTATAACTTCTTTTAAGTATATATTAATTTATAATTATAAGTATAATATGGTTGAAATGATTATTATTGTGTGTGTATGATATATGTGGGAGTGCATACAAATCATTGAGCTTGTGTGGAATCAGGGCAACTTTATGAAGTTAGTTCTCCTTCCAATTCCAGACATTGATCTCAGGCCATCAAGTTTTCATCAAATGCTTTTAACCTCCCAAGTCATCTTGCCCATCTGCTTTAAAAATATATTAAATAATTGAATTTTATCTATTTGATTTGTGTGTATGCCACAGTGTGTGTGGGCATGTGAAGGTCAGAGGACAATTTGTGTGAGTCAGTTCTCTCTTTCTACCAAGGAAGTCTTGAGGATTGAACTCTGGTTGTTAGGCTTGGTGGCAAGTGCCTTTAAAACCCACTGAGCCATCTACTGGTCCTGAGAATTTTATTTTATTTTTTAATTTTATGTGCATGTGTATGTCTGTACACCATGTTTTCAGTGCCCGTGTAGGCCAGAAGAGGATGTTGGATTCCCTGGAGATGGAGTTACAGACTTGTCAGTAGGTGCTGGGAATTAAACCTCATTCTTTTGGAAGAGCAGCCAGTGCTCTTAACCTCTAGGCTGTCTTTCCAGCCCCTCCCCAACTTTCTAGACAGGTCTCATAGTTCAGGCTGGCTATGTGAACTACTGTGAGGCTGAGGATCATACTGCCTTCACCTCCTTCAAGGCTAGAATTAAAGCCACGTGTGCCTGGGTTATTCTTGGCTCTGAGTTTAAAACCAGAAAATTGTTTTCCCCACAAATCCTGACATCATGCTCTGTATGATGTTAACATATTTCCATATGGTAGATTGAGCAATGTCTAAAAACTAATGAGTAAATTTTTATGGTCAGTTTTGGTGAAAGCATGTAGTCTAACCAGTGTCATTACTGTCCTATTGCTGTGAAGAGACACGATGGCCAAGGCAGCTCTTCTAAAAGAAGGCATTGAATTGGGTGCTTACCTACAGTTTCAGAGGGTTAGTTCATGATCATGGGAAGTTTGACAGTTTGCCAGCAGACATGGTGCTGAAGAAGTAGCTGGTAGTTTTACATCCCGATAGTAGGCAACAGACAGAGTGAGAAACTATGTCTTTTGAAACCTCAGAGCCCATCCATCCGAAGTGGCACACCTCCTACAGCAAGGACACACCTTCTCCAACAAGGCCACACCTTCTAATCCTTCTAAACAGTTCATCAAGTGGGGACTAAGCATGCAAATATGTGAGCCAATGGGGGCATATTCTCATTCAGACCACCACAATTAGTATGCAGTTTGTGAAAGCAACAGATCACTTCCTTAGTGCACCTTGTATCCAGTCTCCATGGTTTCTAATCTGGAAAAATATCTGCAGTGTGTGTGTGTGTGTGTGTGTGTGTGTGTGTGTGTGTGTTAGTTTTGTAACCAAGTTTTTTTTTTTTTTTTTTTTTTTTTTGCCAATAAATGAATATCAATAAGTTCAGGCTGTGTTTCTCTGCGTCTTCTTACTGAATGTATCACTTCCCTGTTTTCTTGGTTAAGTATAGAGTGATACATGTTTTAAAAGTGAACCAGCTGTGAATATAATTAGTATTTTTTATGAGTTTGAAGAACCTGAATAAGCTATTCTATGTCTCTAAAAGAATCAATGTAAACTGGGTGGTGGCTCACACCTTGATCTCAGCATGGCGGATCTTGAGTTCCATGTGGGATACAAATTGTGATCCTGTTTCAAACCCTACAGATAAACCAAATGAGAGAGAGTATCAAGGACAGGGCCAAGGTTCTTCTCATTTGGGTATGCTCTAGCATAGAAATTAATGCCATCAGTGCCATAATAATTTTGTTTAGAATAATTTAAAATTTTAGGTTAAAAAAAGCCAATCTTTACTGTTTGAAACTTTGCCAATCAAACTAGTAATTATAGATATTGTATATTGTATGTTAAGATATAATTCTCAATAAGTGAATGATAAATTTAAGCATGTAATAGATATTTGCACAACTAATTTAAGTTACACATTGAAACATCTAAGTGGTCTAGAACTTAGTCCTTTGCCTCAATGTTATTTGTTTTGTGTTTTGAGACAAGGTTTCTCAATATAGTCCTGGCTGGCTAGGAACTCACTGTGCAGACCAAGGAGGTCTTGAATTCATAGGGATCTGCCTGTCTCTGCCTCCTGAGTGCTGGGATGGAAGGTGTGGGATCAAACACCAAGATTCAGTGTTTTTTTGTAATGATACCTATGGAGTTAGAACTCTGTTAAAGTGCTACATGCTGTTTAGGATGCCTCTTGTTTCTGTTGCCACTTCCCCTTTCATGCCAGGGATTAGGGGTGTGCATCACTGACCCTGGTTCATTGGAAGATTTCCATTCTTTGAGAGTTTAAGACTCCAAGTAATTACTATATTGTATGTTAGATAAGTAATGATGTTCATTTGCTAAAAATGATTGAATTAAAGTATGGGCTCTCTGGCTTTATATAAAATTAAAAAAATTACTTTTTTAAATGTATGTACATATGCACACATGCTTTGATGTGTGTGTATACTCAGAGGGCAAGTTTGTGGAGTCATTTCTCTCCTTCCACCTTCATGTGGATTCTGGGGATTGAATTTAGGTCATTAGACATATGCAGCAAGTGCTTTTACTTCCTAAGCCATTTTTCTGTCCCCACTTTACATAGTTTTTGAGTAAAAATTGTAGAAGAATAGACTTTATAGACCTGGTTTTGTAGGTTTTATACGCCTGGCATGTCTCAAGCATGTTTGTTGTTCTGGTATTATAGAGTAGAACATCAGGTTCTTTATACATATTCCATACCTAGTCTTATTCTTCCTATTTGCAGCATCTGTATTATATTTATTATTATTATTTTGGTTTTTTTGAGACAGGGCTTCTCTGTGTAGCCCTGGCTGTCCTGGAACTTGCTCTGTAGACCAGGCTGGCCTGTAACACAGAGATTCGCCTGCCTCTCCCTCCCAAGTGCTGGGATTAGAGGAGTGTCCCATCACTCCTGGCAGTATCTGTATTTTTAAAACATGTGCATTCTTTTCAGTTTTTGAAAGTTGTGTCTTTTCTTGTTTCTTTACATTGGTGCTTGCTTTTTTTTTTTTTTTTTTTAAATCTTCCTTAGAACTTTAAAACACACATTGTTTGGTGAAACATTCAAGCAAGTGAATAAGCATCATCATTGTGAAAACAATGTCTGTTTCCTGGGGAAGTTCTGCTGCTAATAAACAGTAAAATTCTAAAAGTTCTGTACGGACTGTGATCTTGTCAAGCAATATGAATGTATAAAAATAACAGACATCAGACCTGGTTGGTTTTCATATGGACTTTGATTTAAGGAGTGCCATTTATAGAACACATTTGGAAAAAAAGGTAATAATAGAGCTAGTCAGATGTTTGAGTTTGTGTGAGGTGAAGGAGTTTTATGACATTTGTAAAGAAGAGCTGTCGTGGAGACTGGTAGCTTTGGAGAAACATAAGAAAGAAGAAGGTGGTATGAGAACAGCTCTTGAAATCCAATGAAAATAAAATTGAAAGCATTCAGACAGTCATGGTTGTGCAGGCCTGTAATCTTGGATGCAGTCTGGGCC
Organism: Onychomys torridus; assembly: GCF_903995425.1. Classification (NCBI taxonomy): domain Eukaryota; kingdom Metazoa; phylum Chordata; class Mammalia; order Rodentia; family Cricetidae; genus Onychomys; species Onychomys torridus. The sequence goes on from NC_050445.1 coordinate 114,761,648, forward strand.
ACATATTAAGTTCTGAGATAGTCTGGGGTTCATAATGAGACCCTGTCTCCTTCCCACTGGCAAGAAAAACTTTTAAAATAGATGTGGATCTGATTGAATGTATGTTTTAGGTTTTGAACAATTTTTAGAAGACTATAAAATAATACGTAGTTGTACAAAATAATACAGGGATTCCCCTGTACTCTTTACTCAGTTTCTCCCATTGAGAGCATCTTATGAAAACCACTGTTAACTATGTTAGATCTGCAGTATTGACATTGTACCTCGACAGTCAAGATTAACATACTTCATCACCACGAGGAGCACTCGGTATTTTCTTATAGCTTGGTCCATTTCTCTCTGCCTGTATTTCCTCTTCCAATCCTGACAACCAGTCATGTGTTTTTGATCAGGTTTTCAAAGAACCATACCTTACACACCCTACATAACATTCTAGATTTGACTTTTTTCCACTTAGCACTGAGGTTTATTCATTTCTTATAATGTAGCAATAGTTTGCTGGGTTTTTTTTTTTTTTTGTAATTACTGAATACTTTTCCATAGTATAACTGCACCACAATTTATCATTTACTCATGAAAACATCTTGGTTCTCTGGGTTTTGTCTATTATAAACAAAGCTCCTATATTAACATGCATATAGATTTTTCTGTGAACATCTGTTTTTGCTTCTTTTAGTTTATCAAGGAGTAGAATTGCTGGTGTTATACTAACTAACTTGCTTGTCAAAGGGTTCTAATTCCTTCACATCTTTACCAGCATTTGGTGTTGCCATCTTTAGAAATTTGGTTAGTATGTTATATATGTAACAATATTTTGTAGCATGAATCTTAAAGGTACTTGTTAATAAAACTCAAACCTGAGGCCAGTTATTGGGGTGATTGCTGGAAGATCAGAGAAGCAGAACAAGCCACAGCTCTCTCACCTTGCTAGTTCCTCAGGTGATCCTGTTTCCTCAGGCTGGAAGCTTCTGAGTCCTCCTCCACATGAATCTCAGCTGAACTGTGTTGCTCCAAAGCCTGAATGCTTAATCAACCAGATGTTTAACTAACTACATGCTTTTCTTTACTAGTTCCTGGTCCTCACGCCTTATATACCTTTCTCTTTCTGCCTCCACTCCCTGGGATTAAAGGTTGGGTTTCTGGGATTAAAGGCGTGGGTCACCATGCTTAGCTGTTTCTAAAGTGGCCTTGAACTCAGAGATCCGGCTAGCTCTGCCTCCCAAGTGCTGGGATTAAAGGTGTGCACCACCACCGCCCGTCTTCTGTTATGGTTTACTCTTCCTATTTTCTAGCCATCATTTTTGGCTTTGTTCTAGTGGCTATCTGTTCTCTGACCCCCGATATGTTTATTTTGGGGAACACACGATATTTCAGGGAACACAATGCCCACCACAATATTTCATTGTAGGTTTTTTTTTTTTAAACTGGTCCTTAGATTGCTGAGGCTGGCCTTGACTTCCTGATGTTCTCCTGCCTCCACTTGTGCTACTGCATCTGGCTTCATTGTAGTTTTAATTTTTGTTCTGGTTGTTGATGATGTTGAACATATTTTCATGAGCTTATTTGTTTTGTATATAACTCAGGGCTTCATGCACTCATGTTCTTCACCAGTGACCTCTCTCTATCTACTACATTTTTTTATTGAGGGTAAGCAGAATTGTTTTTCCTGAAAGTTGGAGGTTTTATTTGTTTTTATTTTTATTTTTTTTTAAGAAAATGGTTTAATGAGTGTGTGTGTGTGTGTGTGTGTGTGTGTGTGTGTGTGTGGTCTGTGTGTCTGTGTGTCTGTGTGTCTGTGTGTATGTATGTGTTAAGGAAAGGGCAGTTGTAGACACAATAATAAGGGTAGGTATAGACTTCTCAAGATAGAGTTTCCTGCAAGACACTGTTCTTTGAAGTAATGGCTCAAATTCAGCTTTCCAACCAGGAAAGACCATTTTTTTTCTTTTTTTTTCTTTTTTTTTAGAGACAGGGTTTCTCTGTGTAGCTTTGAAGCTTTTCCTGGAACTCACTCTGTAGCCCAGGCTGGCCTCAAACTCACAGAGATCCGCCTGCCTCTGCCTCCTGAGTGCTGGCATTAAAGGCATGTGCCACCACCCCCCAGCTCAGAAAAGACCATTTTTTAAGGAGCAAGGAATTGCCAAGAATTGTATAATTCTAGAGGCAGAGCCCCTTTCTAAGTAAGGACTTTATTTTGCTTGAACTTTTAAGTCAGTTTTAAAGTATAAGTGCTTATATATATGACTAGTACTGACTCAGAAAGTGGCTTCTTTTTAGTAGTTACATGAAAAAATACTTGGTATCTCTAATCATCAGAGAAATGAAATCAAAACTGCAATGAGATATCATATTATTACCTCTTACCTGTTCAGATGGTCATTATGAAAAAGACAAAAGAAGCACAGCTTGGTGGAACATACCTTAATCCAAGCACTTAGGAGCTGAAAGCAGGAGAACTAGGAGTTCAAGGGCAGCCTCAGCTACATGGTGAACTCAAGACCAGCCTACACTATATAAGACCATGTTTTTTTAAAAATAAAAAAAGACAGGGTTAGTGTTGGTAAAGATATAATGAAATATCTATAGACTGTAAACAGATGTTTCCTGTCCTGACCACCTGGTCCCAAATAACCCACTTAGTAGCTGAATGTGATAATAAATGCTCAGTCGATAGCTCAGGCTTGTTACTAGCCAATTCTTACATTTAAGTTAAACCATTTCTATTACTCTATGTATTGCCACATGGCTTGTGGCTTTACCTGCCCTCTAGCATGTATTGCTTCCTGGGTAGCTGGCTGGCATCTCCTTCTTCCCATCATTATCAGTTTGGCTTTCTCACCTAACTTCCTGCCCAGCTACTGACCTGTCAGCTTTTTTTATTAACCAATGAGAGTAATACATATTCATAGTGTAGAAAAGGTTTGTTCCAATAGGCTGCTGATGGAATTGTGCCTTGTTACAGTCAATATGGAAAATAGTATGGAAATCCCTCAAAAAGTTAAAAGTAGAACCAATATGATTCAGCAATAGATGAAGATAATATGGTGTTACAGGAGTGCATGTATACACCCAGTAGAAGACAACTTATACTTCATGAAGAGAATCCTGTCATTTTGACAACATGATTTAATCTGGAAGACATTATACTAAATGAAATAAGCCTAGAACAGAAAGACATACAGAAATTCTGATGGTTTTACCTTATAAATACAGTCTAAAAAAGTTGAACTCAGAGACAGAGGCTAGAATGGTGGTTATCATAGGCTGCCTGGGAAGGAGATAAGGAGATACTGGCCACAGGGTATGTTTTAGTTAGGCTGAATATGTTCTAGCGTTCTATTATGTATCATAGTTACTATAAATAATGTAGCTCTTCAGAATGGTCCAGTGATTGATGTATCATCACAGGCTTTTCTACAAACTACCTCTGACAAAACTATGTTGTAATAGAATTGAATAGAAAACTCATTGTAATAGAATTGTTTACCTTCATACAAAGAAGGTTGAGAGAAACTAAAATCTGCATGTGGTGTGTGCCCATTCCATCTTCTAGGGGTTTGTGCTGTGAGACTCAGAGTCCGTATGAGAACATCTAACACAGAACGGGTCAGCAGGGCCTGTGGTGAATCCATGTATGCTAAACTTGCTCATGACAGGGTCCAGCATGCTTTCTTTACTGAGGATCAGAAATCACTGTGAAAGTTATGTAGCTCAGAATTATAAAGTTAAATAAATATAAAGTCTTTTTAAGGAATAAGAAAACCTGTACTTGAAAATTGCAAAGAGTGGATCTTTAAATGTCAACAATAAAAAGTGATAAGTATGTGAGGTGATGGCTGGTTACCTCGACTTAGTAATTTTGTAATGTTTATCTGCAGCAAGACACTTTCACTGTAAACTTATCCGTTATACTTTAATAAAGCTGAGAAAAATTGAAAAAAATAGAAGTATGCATTATCATCATTAGAAAAAAGAGACAGTGGCCTCTTTTCTTTCTTTTTCTTTTTCTTTTTTCTTTTTGAGCTGAGGATCGAACCCAGGGCCTTGAGCTTGCTAGGCAAGCACTCTACCACTGAGCTAAATCCCCAACTCAGTGGCCTCTTTTCAATAAGTTAAATTCTGGCAGATTGCTATGCTAGGAAAATTAAGCCTTTAGTCACCTCCATTATCAAAGTCATGCTTTGGACATCATGGCCTAGAATTTGTCCTTGTTAGAGGTTTATTAAAGTAAGCCAGGGTTTTATTATTAAAGTTAATTCTAAAAAGAATCTCATGGGTCATCTTTGTATTTTTTATATCCTACCTTCACTATATAGGCTTGGTAAGGAATTTTACTTTTGTTACCTGACAGTAACAAAATATAAATAGAGTTTCTCTGCTGTGGATATTGCTCTGTATAAATAAAATGCTGTTTGGCCAGTGGCCAGGCAGGAAGTATAGGCGGGACAAGAGAGAAGAGAATTCTGGGAACAGGAAGGCTGGGTGGAGACACTGCCAGCCGCTGCCATGAGAAGCAACATGTAAAGACACTGGTAAGCCACAAGCCACGTGGCAAAGTATAGATTAATATAAATGGGTTAATTTAAGATAGAAGTAGTAGATAACAAGAAGCCTGCCACGACCATACAGTTTGTAAGCAATATAAGTCTCTGTGTGCTTACTTGGTTGGGTCTGAGTGACTGTGGGACTGGCGGGTAAGAGAGATTTGTCCTGACTGTGGGCCAGGCAGGAAAACTCTAACTATATTTCCCTGCTGCTCAAATTAGTTTTAAGTTATAATGTTTGTTGATAGGAGAAGAGGAATTTGTCAGGATATTTGAGGCAGAGTCCTAGAAGATTTTCATTTATTTCTTCTTTTTTTTCTTTTTAATTTTATTAATTATTTGGGAATCGCACATCATATTCCCCCATCACTTACCTCCCAGTCTTTCCATGTCCACTCCCTGTCCACTATGATCTTCCCACTCCAAAAAAAGACAAGTCCATTTTGTGTTGCCCATATATGCCTGGAACATGGTCAAATTCCTAGTGGCCAGCCCCACAAAGGGAGGAAGAGTCCTTCTCAGCCTTCATCCACACTGGAAGCTATCAGCTGAGGAAAGCTTTGCAGTGGCCAGGATGGGGTGAGACTAGCTGTCCTGTACCAGTGCTACTGCCTGCACTGCAGTGCTGTTGGTGAGGGGTAGGACAGGCTCTTCCACACTCATGGACATTAACATGGCTTCAGACTTCAACCCTGACCACAGGTATCTGCATGGGCTTTGGCGGTAACTCGGGCCACTGAACTCCACATGACCATTGTCCATATCAGGACCCCTGATCCACTCATGGCCCTCTACTGCTACATGGACCATGAGCCTCAACATGGTCTCAGGTGGTTACACATGCCACTCACATCAACTTGGTGCACTGAGGCAGCAAAGCCTTAGGACATCACCAAGGCATTGGATAGCAGCACAGACTGCGTAGGTCCATATGGATCTCAGGCTTCATCTCTCTCTGGGGAAGCAGCATGGGCCACAGATACCAACATAACCTCTTGTGCTGTCGTGGACCACAGTGGTCCTTCGAGGAGGTCCAATCCAGAAAGTGAATGTTTCATCATCTCAGGCCTCTATTGTTACCAAGAGCCAGGAGGAAACCATGACCTGGCAGCAGGTTCAGGGCCTGAGACTGTTTGCATAAGCTCCAGGCTGTTGTACACCATGTTGCCCTTGAATTCCTTGTGTCTCCAGCCTACCTCCAAACTCAGGATCCTCCTGCCTCTGCCTCTCAAATGTTGAGATTATAGATATGACCCACAATGCCCAGCAAAGCAGACTGGTCATTTTTTTTTCTTCAGTTTTAGGGTAAAACCTCGGTCTTACACATACTAGATAAGAACTTAGCTTCATCCCCAGACCAGAGAACTTTATAGGCTGATTTTACTTTTATATTATGTTTATGAGGGTTTTGCCTGCATTATGTTCTGGGTACCGTGTCCAAAGACCGGAAGAGGGTACTGGAGCCCCTGGAACTGGAATGATGGTTGCTAACCCCCATTTGGGTGCTGGAAACCAAACCAGGGTCCTTTGGAAGAGCACTATGTACTCTTAACCTCTGAGTCATCTCTCCAGCTTCCAATTAGGGACCTTTTAATTAAATTTTATGTGTTTAGTGTTTACTTTCTTCACAGGTTAGCAACTCCAAAGTCTTAGAAATGATGTACTTGCTATCCTGAGATGACAATGCTTGGATCTATTTAATAGATCCATTGTATGTTGAATAATCCTCACTTTTTCCCCCCTAGAGATTTGAGTATTACTCACTGATTCTATCATTGTGTGGTTAGCAGGAATTTCAAGTTTATTATTGTTCAGAGTTTTCTGCAAATTGCCCTGAGGATCACCAGGCTTTTGATAACTTGCACTATCTGGAGGTTTTTTTTTTTTTTTTTGAGACAGGATTTTTCTGTGTAGTTTTGGTGCCTGTCCTGGATCTCTCTCTGTAGACCAGGCTGGCCTCCAACTTGCAGAGATCCACCTTGCTCTGCCTCCTGAGTGCTGGGATAAAGGTGTGTGCCCCCTGCTGCTGCCTGTGGAGGTATTTTTATAATTAGGTTGAAAATTTTATTTGTTCTTTTGAGTCACACTAAGTGGGGCTCCTATTTTATTTAAGATATTTTAAGTATTTATCTCTTAACTGTTATCAACAAACAGGACATTATCTAGACTTGGCTTTCATTTATGTGCTACTAACAATACCAAGAGGTGTTTAATAGGCCTTTTTTCCTCCATGATACAGTGGATCCAGGCTGTATGCTGATACAGGTGTTTTGTGTACAACTAGCCACTTTGCCATGGGAAGTCACCAGATTTTGAGTTTGTTTTAAAAACTGGTTGTTAAGCTTTATTTATTTACCATTTGTAGGGGTACATCTCTGATTTTACCCTATAGTTTCTATTTCGGTAGACTGTGGTGTAGCCACAATTAGTCATTTCTTTCTTCTGTAAGTTTAGACCACAAAGCATCACATGAAAGGGAAGTCAATTGGTTTTTGGGAACATTGTTGAAGCCAGGTTGATGGCTAAACTTAAATCTATGCATTCAGGGGTAGAGGCAGGCAGATCTATGAGTTGTGGGCCAACCTGGTTTATATAACTAGTTCCAGGACAGTCAGGGCCACATAAAGAGAAAACCTAACCAAACCAAACCAGAAAAAAAAAATAAAAAAGGAAAAATATTAAAATCTTAGAATGAAAAGGAACTTTTTTCTTTCTGAATTTTTCTTTTTTTTCAAAGACTGGGTCCCATGTAGCCTAGGCTGTCCTCAAGCTGAGGATGACCTTGAGTCTCTGATCTCCCTGTCTCCACCTGTCTCCTTGTGTTAAGCGCAAGGCATGTGCTTATGTATTTATAGGGTTCAGACTCAGGTTTTTATACATATTAAGCAAGTGCTCTACCAACTGAACTGCATTCCCAGCTAGTATAAAAGTATTAAAAGAATCATCTTGGGAGCTGAGAGTGTAACTGTGTGGTAGAATGCTTTCCTTTCCCCCTTTCCATCCTTCCCTCCAATTCCTCTTGTGTCCCACCCACTTTGGCGCTCTCTCACATCCAAGGGTTCTTTAAAATTTTAAAAAGTTATGCATATATGCACATGTATAGTGATACCACTTGCTCAACTCATCTAACGTTGCTTGTATGTATATGATTTTAGTGTTGATAATTTGCTGTTGGATACTCGTTGTCAGTAAGAATATTTCTCTGCTCTCAACGTTGCTTAGTTGCCTATAGTTCTTGGTTTTGCCTTTCCATGTTAGCTTATCTATTGGTGGTGTACTTGTTCAGTTGTTTTCCTTTTTTTTTTTAAAGAAAAAGATTATTCTTTTTATGTGTTTAAAAATACTTTCTTTTCTATATATTCTGCTATTAAAATGTATTTAATACAACTGAGAGTGGAGCTCATGCCTATAATTCCAGCCCTATGGATACTGAGGTAGGAGGATTGGGAATCTTAGGCTAGCTTGGGTTAAATAAATGAGGTACTGTTCTAAAAAAACAAAAGAACAACTGAACATATACACAGATACAAAAAAGGACCCCCAAAACCTCCTCCTAGTAACAACAAAATTCCTAAACTGTAAACATTTTATACATTAAATATAAAATAATAGAATAGAAACAAAATAATATACATAATTACATAACATGCTTAAAATAAGCTAATTAAGAATACATCTCAAACTTGGTGGTGGTGGCACACGCTTTTAATCTCAGTGCTTGGTAGACAGAGTCAGGCAGATCTCTGTGAGTTTGAGGCCAGCCTGGTCTACAGAGTGAGTTCCAGGACAGCCAGGGCTACACAGAGAAACCCTGTCTCAAAAACTGAAACAAAACAAACACAAAACAACAACAGCAAAAGAATACTTTGCAAGGACTAGGGAGACGGCAGCTGTAATCCCAGTACTTGTGAAGCTGAAACTGTAAGATAATTGGAGCTTACTGGCTATCTTGCTTAGCAAATCAATGAGCTCCAATTTCAGTGAGAGATTCTATCTCAAAAAATAAATTGGAGAGCAGTTGAGGAAGACATCTCATGTTGATAGCTGGTCTCCATGCATACCCACACAAACACAGACTACTTTTTAAACAATATGAACTTTGGCTAAATGACTTCTTGTAAGTATACTTGGGAATAAATTAATCATTGTTATTGTCTTAGTTAGGGTTTCTATAGCTGTGATGAAAGCACCATGACCAAAAAGCAAGTTGGGGAGGAAAGGGTTTAAACACTTTCACTCACTCCTCTTCTTTTGGTTAGATAGATGACAAGTGCATGATGGAAGATTCATATTAGTTTCTTTACTCCTCCATAATGTAAGTTTTTTTGACCAGGAAAACACTAAAATCAATTTTAATATATTTTTGTGTATCAAAAAGAAAAGGATGCTTAATTGCAAAAAAGTAATGTTATTTCTGTGTTGGCTTTTAAAAACATGAAAGTAACTATTTGCTTATTATGTATGAGTGTATGTGTGTGCACCACATGTGTACAGTACTCACAAGCAGAAGAGAGGGTACTGGATCCTCTGGAACTGGACTTACAGGTGATTGTGAATTGCCATGTGGGTGCTAGGAACTGAACCCAGATCCTTTCGAAGAGCAGCAAGTGAACTTAACCACTGAGCTATTTCTCTAGTCACTCTAGATTGGTTTTTAAATAAAAATTCATGTGTGAATGTTTTGCCTTTATGTATGTATGTATATGTGCCTGGTGCTCACAGAAGCCGGTAGAGGGAGTCAGATTCCCTGGGCCTGGAGTTATAGACAGTTGTGAGTTTCTATGTGGGTTCTGAGAACCAAACATGGGTCTTCTGCAAGAGCAGCAAGTGCTCTTAACTCCTAAGCCATCTTTTCATCCCCTTTATATTGGCTTTTATTAATCTCTTTTCCCACATCAATATTCATTTACTTTAAAACTGGTTATTTTAATGAGCTATGAACTGGATCAATTGTTAAATCACAGAGGATAGATTTACCACAGTTGAACCTGTATGTTTTGTAGAAAAACCAACCTGAATAAAAGTATTTACAAAAACATTATTTTGTTTAATTCATGTCTATATGAACTAGATATCCCATGGTGTAACTTTCATCCATCTTCAGTGTGTGAAGAATTTTTTTCATCCTGTGTTTACTCTCAGTAGAAATAAACTTGACCACAGAAAAAAGATGATACAACTAATTTTACTTCCTATATTTCTTGTATTTTATGAATAGTTTTGTTCCTTGAAAAGGAAAACATCTGACATTAGGGAAAATTACATACACATCACTTTTCAGTGTAAGAATGTGCTTGGACTGATAAGGATGTTCCTAATAAAGTATGCTTTCCTAATTCTGTTTTATATTCTTTGAGACCAACACAGTAATTGACACACCAAATACTTAACAAATATTATGAACCAAAAATATAAATGGAAAGAACACAGTTAAATGTAAATATAATAACCATTTTATAAACTTCAAATTTACCATCTAGATAACAGCAAGCATAAAAGATGAGGATTAATTTTGTGTAATTTCACTCAAAAATTATACCCAAGTTTTACAGTTTTTAAGTTTTATTATTAAAATCATATTCCCTTTGCCCAAAGTAAGATTGAAAAAAGCATAGAATAAAATTGGAGTACTTCTTTATTATTAAAAAAAGTTATTTATTTTAAAAAAGATTTATTTTATTTGTATGTATTTCTGAGTATGTATACCAGGTGTGTGTTGGTTCCTTTTGGCATGGTGAGAAGGGGTCAGAACCCAGGAGCTCGAGTTACAGGTAGTTATTAGCTTTCTGATGGGGCTACTTGGAACCAAACCCAGATCCTCTAGCAAAGTGGCAAGTACTCAATGCCAAACTATTTCCTCAGCCCCCCCCTTGAGTACATTCATTGTTTAAAAAAGTTAAACTCTAATCTTTAGTATGTTGGCAATAAATTAGAGACTAGACTTTTTTTTTTTTTTTACATTATTTATTGTGTGTGTGTGAGAGAGAGAGAGAGGCAGGGGAGAGAACGAAAAAATACAAATAATTGTGTGCCATGGCATACATGTGGAGGTCAGAGGGCAATCTGTGAGTGTCAGTTTTCTCCTTCCATCATTTGGGCTCCAGGGATGAAGTCTAGGTTATCAGGGGCCAAGTGCTTTTACCTACTGAGCCATTTCACTGCCCAGGACTTGAGTATTTTAGCACTAGTTATTGTAGTTACTTTTCTTTTGCTTTGAAGAGACACCATGACCAAGGTAACTTATAAAAGAAAGCATTTAATTGGGGTTTGCTTACAGGTTCAGAGGGTTAGTGCATGACTATGATTCTGGCGTCTCCAACATCTTGGGATCTTCAGTGTAATTCAGGATTCATGTTCTCAGTTTTGTTTTTTTGTTTTGTTTTGTTTTGTTTTGTTTTGTTTTGTTTTTCCAACAGGGTTTCTCTGTGTAACTTCACGCCTTTCCTGGAACTCGCTCTGTAGACCAGGCTGGCCTCGAACTCACAGAGATCCTCCTGCCTCTGCCTCCCAGTGCTGGCATTAAAGGTGTGCCACCACGCCCGGCATGTTCTCAGCTTTATGTGATGGTCTCTCTGGGCCTGCATGCAGGGACTCCCTGGCCACATGCCTTCAGAGCTTCAGCAGTTTTCCTGAAGTAAAGAGGAACAACCCCTTTACTCCTGTATTCTGGATTCTAAAGCCAGAAGCACTGGCCAGTGCTGCCAGGTATTGCTCTATGTTTGGGATGAATATGGCCCCCTCCTTGAATTACATTTATATGGCCTTTGAAATCTTCTTTCCTTTGTTGAATAAGCTTTCCTTTGATTTTATTAGTTGCAGGATTAGCTAGGTGGGGTCTTGCCTGTGGGTGTCACTCTCTTCACTCCATTTCTCCTTACCTCTTTTAGCACAAACCTAGGTTTAGACATTACATTTTCTGGTCTTCTTTTTTCTCCTCAGATTGTGCATTTTGTATTTCCTTTTGCCCTGCTTGTACTTTTTCATTGTAGATTTGCATTGAGTGATCACTATGGTGATATTTTATTTGTGCTCTAATAAATAAAGCTTACATGGAGATCAGAGAAAAAGCCAGCCACTGTATTAAACAGAGGTCAGGCAGTGGTAGCACACACCTTTAATTTCTGTGAGTTCAAGGCCACACTGGGAACAGAGCCAAGTGTGGTAGCACATGCTTTTAATTCCCAGCACTCACTAGTTAACCATGGAGGTCTGTACAGACAGGAAGTGATAGAGCTGGGCAGAAAGAGGAAGTGATGTAGCTGGGTGGAGAGAGGAAGTGAGATGGTAAGGCACAGAAACAGAGGATAGGCATGGGTATACAGGGTATGCAGCTCTCTTGTTGGCTGAGGATTTCCTAGTGGCAAGAATGTGGCTGGCTTCTTTCTACTTATCTGATCTCTCAGTTTTCGCCCTAATATCTGGCTCTGGTTTTTGTTTTTGTTTTATTAATAAAACCATTCAGCATTTTGGCTTACAGATCAATAATAACCACGTAACACAGTCAATACTAGGCTGTCTTGAAATTTCTGCCAATGATATTGGTCTAAAACTCTTCAATTTAGCCTCAGGCAGATTCTTAGGACAATGGCTTAAAGAAGCCACATTCTTTGCCAAAACATCACAAGAATTGTCTTTGGCCCAGTTGCTAATATTGTTTCACTCTGGAACTTCTTGAGCTGGGCCTCCATAGTTCACATAGCTCTCAGCACAACTGTCTTCTGAGCTCTTACAGCATTCTTAACAGCCCCACTTAAAACATCCAACCACTTCCCTAATGCAGAATTCCCAAGTCAAAATTCCTCTAACAAGCAGCATGGCCAGGCCTACCATAGCAATACCTCACTCCCAGTACTAACGTCATCTTAGTTACTTGTCTATGTAAAGAGACACCATGATGAAGGCAACTTATAAAAGAAAGCATTTAATTTGGTAAGTAAGTTTGCTTACGTTCAGAGAGTGAATCCATGACCATCATGGCATGGGGCATGGTAGCACACTGGCAGGCATGGCACTGGAGAGTTTACATCCTGATTTGCAAGTTGGTGGCAGAGGTAGTGGTGGTGGAGGGAGGGGCTGGACCGGCCTGGGTTTCTGAAATCTCAAAGTCCATCTCCAGTGACACACCTCCTCCAATAAATCCACATCTAATCCTTCCTCAAATGGTTCCACCAACTAGGGACCAACCATTCAAATGTATAACCCTTTAGGGGGCCATTCTCTTTCAAACAGCCACCTTAATCAAAATACAGTTTTAGGACCCAAATTGCTTAATATCATATAATTAAGAAACAGCAAAGCAGGTTTGGAGACTACTGGAGAAAAGTAAATATAAAATGACCACAGATTTACTTTTTCTGACTGCCATTTTAAAATATTTGATCCTTGGGTTTCTACAAACCATAATGCATTCCATTATTTCAGCAAGTAATAACTAAAATATTTATTATCATATACATTTTGTTTTGTTTCGATTTAGTTTTTGTTTTTGTGTGTTTGTTTGAAACAGGCTGGCCTTGAATTCCACGTGTATATGATCCTCCTGCTTCCACCTCCAGAGTTCTGGGATTACATGATCTGTCCTATGCTGTTTTATTTGGTGTTGGGGATCAGACTCAGGGCTTCATGTATGCTAGGTACAGCACTATGTCGCCTAAACTACACTCTAGCCCCTGTTTTGGTTTGTTTAAAGATAGGGTCTCACTGTAGTCCATAAAGGTCTAGAATTCACTAGCCCAAACTAGCTGGGCTCAAACTAAGGCAATACTCCTGGCCAGGCCAGTTACTGAGTGCTGAGATTATAGGTAATAGCCACCACACTCAGATATAGTTTCAGTTTTAAAGACTGAATCAGAAAATAGAGAACACAGGCAAGGCTGCCCAGTGGGGTTTTTTTTTTTTTTTTTTTTTTTTTTAATGAAACTTGAGTTGTTTTTATAATGACATGGATCATAGTAGAGCTGGGTGTGGCTTGTAATCCCAGCAATTGAGAAGTGGAGGATGGAGAATCAGAAGCTCAAGGCCATCCTTGACTACACAGTGAGTTCCAGGTCAGCCTGGGTTACCTGAGACACTTAACTTAGGTTTTTTTACTTAGTCTTTTCCCTTTAGTCCATTTCCAACTTGTGCCCTTCCTTTTATATAAAGTCCAGATTTTAAATAATTTCAGGTTTACCTTTGTATACTTTTTCAAAGACTCTTAAATTTTCTTTAAAAAAAAAACTTTATTTTATTATTACTGTGTGTATGCATGAGCACATGCCATGATGTGCTTTGGGAGGTCAAGAGACTTTTTTATGGTGTTGGTTTTCTCCTTCTACCTTTATGCAAGTTACAGGGATCAAACTCAGGTTGTCAGGCTTTTGTGGCAAACACCTTTACCTGTTGAGCCCTCTTGTTAGCCCTCTGTTATATTTTCATTATGTTTTTCTCACGCTGGACTAAGAAAATAGACTTCTTCCCTTTTTCTGAAGAACCAGAGAAAAGACCTTTTTTTCCCCCTAGGAGTTGGGGATGGGGATGCTTGCAGTTGGAGTACTGAAGGATGTTTTGCACTCACTTCTTCCCTTTATCTTAAGAAAACTGTCCTTGTTGAGGAACCAGGAGTATGCCAAGGCTGCCTGTTTAGTATTGGGAATGATAAGCCAGAGAAAATGAATGGGGTTGTCCGAGTTGCCCAGTGGTCTCAGGCATTGGGATCCAGTGTGGTGTTTTCCAGGAGAAGTCTCTTTTCAATTCTGTTTCATTTCTAAAGTGCCCTTCACTGTGAGGTCCTCTCAGGAGCGTAATGCCCTCTGGGCTTCCCCTCCTGAGAAGTACTTCATATGTTTATTATTTGTTTGTTTGTTTTAAGGTTTTTCTGAGGTCTATATTTGAACTTAATATGCAGCCCAGCCTGGCCTGGGACTCAGGATCCTTTTCCCTCAGCCTCTTAAGTGCTGGGATTACAAGCATGTACCACCAATGTCCAGTCCTGAGAAGTGCTCTATCCTGAGATGTATTTGTACAGCATTAACTTTGACTCATTGGGAAGTGTACTTTGTGGTATACCTTTTACTCTCTTGGTAATTGTCTCCTTCTTGTTCATGGGTAATCTCCTGAGGCTGAGTGAAATTGGTGTGGTTGAAGACTGAGTCAGTGAAGCTGAAGGGGGATGCCCAGGAGAGCTCTTCCTCCAAATGGTGACTAACCATTGATGTAGAGTGCCAGGGAGAGGGCCTGTGTATGTGGCAGTATGCTGAGACTTACTGGGTAGGAAGATGAGTTTTTCCCTTTTATATCCAAGACTCTCAGTGCTGGTGGAACAAGAAACCTAGCCATACTGTAACCTAGAGTTCAATTCCTTTTAATCCACCTCAGTATTTTGTGTTTATCTTATCTGAGTGTTTCTCCAATGTGTCTGTAACTCAGAATCATCCAAAATGATATATTGTGTGATAGATGTCTTTCTGCCATGGTTGAGAAGCACTGATATTGCCATACTGGGCTTTTCTCGAAAAGTACATAGAATTTATACTTAATGCTGTTATGTCTGCTGGTCCCTGATCTTGCTTCAAGTTTCATCTCCTTTTCTCCTTTCACCTTTACCCAACAGTTGTGGTACTTTAAGTTCTCGATGAGATGGCAGCTCTTTTCTTAATATTTTACTGTTTTTCCCCCACTAGAAGTTCTGTTAGTCAGGTGTGGTGATGCAAAACTGTGATAGTCCTAACATTCTGTGCTGGTTATATTTCTGTTATTGCAATCTGCTCATTCCGTGTACTCCTTCATGTTTCTTTACATAGCAGGCTATGAATTCCTTGTTTCTATCACCTACTACATACAGTGAGTGAGTCATAGTAGCCACCCAGTGTCTGTTTGCTCACTTATCAAGTAAGCCCTTGCTTTTACTCATCTGCTTTCTGTTAGGCCAGGGGGAAGGACTGAGGTGGTGACTGGGAGAGATACTTGGTAGGACAAAATTAATACTGATTCTGATAACTTTGGAAAAATTATTTAACCTCATGGCATCAATTTTTTTGGTTGTAGGTTAGAATAATGCAACCATGTTGTGAGTATAGCATGCAGCACATAAGTACACATTATACGACTTATTTTCCATGTTTTCTTGTGAGTCATGACTTAGAGTAATACCACAGTTTTTTGATAGAGAGGGCAAAGTTCAGCATAAGTGGATAAAAATGAACAAGAGGCAAAACTGGAAGAATGACGGTGACAAGCAAACTACTTAGGGTTGCTGCCATGACCATGTCATTGATGATGCTGGAATAGCTAGGTGTATGATTTAATCTTCAGAATAAATCTGAGGTGAGATTCAGTCATAACAGCCAGAGCCAATCTATGGCTTGGCTTTGGTGTTGTCATTGTTATTTTGTATGATATTAATTAGGTAACTTGACCGTGGTTCCTCAGCTAAGAAATTACAGAACTTGGATTTGGATAAAGATTTTTCTCTTTGCTGATATTAAATGATGAAGCTTGACTTGTAATTCACCGTAAAAGAACTGCTAGTTTATACTTAGTAAACATGTTCAGATGCTGTCAGACACAGTGAGAAGGGCCCTTGAAAACATTGGATTATGTCCATTTCCAGAGAAACACTCCTACCTTCATGACCGTGCAGAATCTGGTTGCACTCACCAACTCTGTGCCAGGCTTTCACCATTAATTTTGCCGTCTGGACTGAAATGCTTAGGCATGCATTTTGGGAAATTATTTGGAATCTAAATTTCAGTGAAGTCAAGATTATAGGCCCAAAATTACAGGGTTGGTTGCTGAATTATACCTCATGTTATTTTTTTCTGTGTTCACTGTCTTTGATGTTTATTGTGGAAAACTGGATTTGATATTTTGCCTTTAGACTTTACAGTATACTCAAAGGATTAAGACAATGACTTCATTGGAGATTGTATATCCACTAGGTATTGAAGAGAAGGATCCTTTGGGCATTGGTTCCTTCACACTTGTGTTTATTCTCATGGTATTACTATGCTAATTGGCATTTATGTAGCTCTTGATTTTAAATTTATTTTTAATAGACTTATTTTCAATTCAGAACATTTGACTCACATTATTTTCTTTTTTAGCATATACCTGTAGTCAGTTGGGAACCTGGTGTGGTGACACATGCCTGTAATCCCAGCATTTGGAAGGCTGAGACAGGAGGATTGAAAGTTTTAGCCTAGCCTGGGCTATGGAGAAAGTTTTAGGTCAACCTGTTCTATATGTGATGAGAATTCATCTCACAAAACAAAACAACCACCTAACTGAACAAACAGAAACTACCTAGAGAGGTTGTGGTGATAGCACAGTTCAAGTTCTTAGGCCTTTGATCCTGTTAATAATAATAAATTCCATACTTTTAATTTCTACATTCTGTTTTCTATGAGCAGTTTCATTTTAAAATGGACTACTTTTGCCTTGCATCGAAAATTACTTAAGAAAGAGGAAATGGTCAGATGTGGTAGTGCATGCCTGTCATTTTAGCATAGAAAGCAGGGGCAAGAGAATTACTGCTAGTTCCATGCTAGCCTGATGCACATAGTAAACTCCAGGTTCCAAACAAGCCAAGTTACATGGTAAGACCGTGTATCAAACTTAGGAAATCTAGAGGAAGCAGAAAGCATAGCTCCATGGGGATGCTGCATTAGGTTCCAGAAACTAGTTGAAAGATCTTTTAATTGCCCTATTTAAAAAGTCCTTATTTTATATTATTTTAAGTTTATTCCCAAAAATGAACATGTTACTAAAAAGAACTCATTGCTGATTTCATCATCCC
The DNA here is from genome assembly GCF_903995425.1 of Onychomys torridus. Taxonomy (NCBI): domain Eukaryota; kingdom Metazoa; phylum Chordata; class Mammalia; order Rodentia; family Cricetidae; genus Onychomys; species Onychomys torridus. Next base: position 114,778,967 of record NC_050445.1, read on the forward strand.
CTTGAAGTTGAAATATCAGTGGGATACTAGAAATGGACTTCTTTCTGATTTCTGTGTTGATGGAAACACTTTGCCACTTTGGGTATAGAACTCTCCATCCTTCATTTACTACATCTGCCTTGCTCATTTCATTATTCTTAGGTTTCTGTAATAGAATTCACTGTTTTACCTTTTGGGATATTTTTTTTCTTTTTTGAGACAGTCTTGCTATCTAATAGAGCAGGCTGGCCTTGAACTTGGTTGATACCATTGGTTCAGCCTCATTTTTGCCTCAGCCCCCAAATGTGATTTTAGGGCTGAACTACCATACTTGGTTGGAATTAAAACATTGTCTCAGTAAAGGTTTCTGTGTTGGATGGAGGCGCTTTTTGTATTGAGAATACCCTCAGTCAGAGCCATCCATTCAAGTGGGGTGATGAACAGTGGAGCCATTTTTGGTTGACAGATGGGAAACTCTTTCCTAGGTAGCCTTTTACCATTCTTTTGCACATGGCAGCCTGTGGGAGAGAGTCTGTGAGCATCTAGGTAGATTGGTATAAGACTTTCAAAGGGTTGTGAAGAGAGGGAATGGTGTTGCTTTATGTTAAATTCTATAATCAGTAAATTGTATGTGTTTTTGAACTATGAGAATGTTAGCATCAAGTTCAGCTTTCTGCTTCTTCACCTTTTATAAGAAGTTTCTGAAGCAGGTAATAGTGATGCATACCTGTAATCTTAAACTCTTAATATTGGACTAAATAGTAAGATTCTATCTCAACAAGCAAGTAGGCAAGCAAACAAACAAAAGGGCTGGTGGGAGACTGTTCATATAGCATGCACAGGACTTGAGTTTGATGCCTAGCATGACCAATTAAAAAAACAAAAACAAAAGCTAGCTTGCAGAGAGATAGAGGTAACCACTTAGACTGAGTAATTTTGTTTTTGTTTGTGACCAAGTCTCACTGTGTAATCCTTGTTGTCCTGGGACACTACATAGACCAATCTGGCTTTGAATTCATGGAGATTGGCCTGCCTCTGCCTACTGAATGCTAGGATTAAAGACATAAGCCACCATTCCTGGCTAAGACTGAGTAACTGTATTCGATACTTTGTTTAGATTACTTTATTTTTCTTTAGATACTATGACAAATGCAACTAAAGATGGCTTATCATTGAGAAGGCATGTAGTCCATAATGGTGGAAAGGTGTGATGACAGAAGCATAAGGCAAGTTGCTCGGATAGCAACTGTCTTGTCCAGGAAGGGGAGATAGAAATGGAGGGAGGGAGAATGGTGGGAGAAGGGGGAGAGAGATGGATGGAGAGGGAGAACAAGGAGTGGGAGGGAGAGGGAGAGGGAGAGATGCTGATCCTCAGCTGACTTTCTAACTTACAGTAAGTCCTGGACCTCAGCACATGGAATTTGGCCACCTACATTTAGAATGAGTCTTCCCACCTTGAGTGATACCTCTCATGCCAGAGTTTTTGTCTCCTAGGTGATTCTAAATCCTTCCAAGTTGATAATCATGATTAACCATCACAGTAATTATCTACATTCTCCCATACTTGTATACAATGTATACATTATTTCTGTTCATAGGACATTTATTTTTTATTTGGGAGAAATTAAATTTAATTAATTAATTAATAATTAATTATCAGGTATAGTTCTAATGTGCTTCTAAAAATTATGCATTTGTGTGTGTACATGTATATATGTGTGTATATGCATTCCACTGCATTCATGTGCTTTCAAAGGTTTTTTCCTATTTATGTGGGTCCAAGGGATTAAACTCAAGTGTTTAGGCTTAGTGGCAAGTGCCTTTACCTTGCCAGTCCCTACTTTTTTATTCTTTCTAAACATTTTGCCTTCTGTGTTATAAAATGGCCAGTGTTATTTTTTATTATTGGAGAAAATTAAAGCAAAGAGTTGTGGGATGTTCCTAGGATTTCTGAAAGATGCATGCAGTTCAAGAACCTCCAGTTCTTGAACATTGCTAATTGCCATGTTGATGCTAGATAGTTTGCTAGGCTCCTGGTAGGGCTTAACAAATCATTATAACTTTCAACCTCATACCTATATTTGTACATCTGTTTTCTTTTTTGGTTTTACTGAGATGGTTTCCCTATATAGCCCATGATGGTGTCTAATTTTTGGCCCTCTGATCTCAACTTCCTGAGTAAGTGTTAAGATTGAAGTTATATGCAAGCATTTTTTAAACGTTTTATTTTTAGTTTATGTATATGAATGTTTTTGTGTGTACAGTGACTGCAGAGGTCAGAAGAGGGCATCAGAACTCTTGGAACTGGAGTTTATAGGTGGTGCTGGGAATAGAACCACCAGGTCTTGCAAGAGGAACAAGTGCTATTAAACACTGAGCCATCTCTCTAGCCACATGTTTTACAACTTATTTATTAGTTTTTGTTTTTGTTTTTTTTAGAGATAATGGTTTCATGAAGCCCAAGCTGTTTTGAAACTAGCTATATAGTGAGGATAACCTTGAACTCCTGATCTTTTTATGGTCACTTGTGCGCGCGCGCGCGCGCACACACACACACACACACACACACACACACACACACACACACAGTTTGTGTTGATCTTGTTAGTTAGACAGGTGTATAGAACACATACTTGGTATTCTGCTTTTTAAAAAAAGTGATATGGTGGGTTGGGGATTTAGCTCAGTGGTAGAGTGCTTTGCAAGGCCCTGGGTTCGGACCTCAGCTCTGGCCAAAAAAAAAAAAAAAAAAAAAGTAATATGGTTATTGTGGTATACTTTTTAGCTTTACTATTTAAAAAATCATTATGTCTCTGTGTGTGTGTATCTTTGACTGTGTGTGTGTACTTGCACATGCAATGACAGATGTGGAGGTCAGAGGACAATCAGGAATTGTTTTTTCTTTCCACTGTGTATGTAGCTTTTAGGAATTGAATTAAGGTTGTCAGGCTTGGCAGCATGTGCTTTTACTCACCGAGTTAGCTTCAAAAATTAAAAACAAGGGTTGGGGATTTAGCTCAGTGGTAGAGTGCTTGTCTAGCAAGCACAAGGCCCTGGGTTTGATCTTCAGCTCCATACACACACATAAAAAAATTAAAAATTATGAACTTTTATTTATGTGTATGCCTGTGTCCCTGTATATACACCACATGAATGCAGGAGCCTATGGAGGCCAGAGGTGGGTGTCAGTTCCCTTGGAACTGAAGTTATAGGTGGCTCTCAGACACCTAATGTGGGTTCTGGGAACCAAACCTGAGGTCCTCTGCAAGAGCAGCAAGTAGGTACTTTTAATTGCTGTGCAGTCTTTTCAATTACCGGCTTTAACATTTTAAAGAAAACTAAAGTTGACAAGTTTTGAAGGTCATTGGTGATCTTAATTTTCCACTAAAACATGACATTTTGGAAAAACCTTACTTGAGTATGGCAGCCTATAAGCCAAAGATGTGGTGTGTTTAGAAGGAAAAGAAGATGACTCTTAGCAAACCAAAGCTATGGTTTAGAGTTCCTGGCTCGAGCATGTTGGTGGCTGAGACTCACATGTTTTTTCCTGTATTAGTCTGACTGAAGCTAGAACTGGGCTTTCCTGGCAGTACATAAAATGACACGTTAATTCCTGATTCCTAAGCAATTGGTGAATTGATTCTGTTTTCATATAGATAATTCATTATTCTAGAAGGAATAATGTATAGACTAGAATTTGACAATTGAATCCTGAATCTTTATTTGTTTATTTATTTATTTAGGTTTTTCGAGACGGTGTCTCTGTTGCTTTGCGCCTTTCCGGGAACTTGCTTTGGAGACCAGGCTGGCCTCGAACTCACACAGATCCACCTGCCTCTGCCTTCGAGTGCTGGGATTAAAGGTGTGTGCCACCACCACCCGGCTTGATTCCTGAATCTTTAAAATAAGGAATTCTACTGTTGCTGGGTGTGGTGATGCATGCAGATTGATCTCTGAGAGTTTGAGGCTAGTCTGGCTGGCCTGCGCAAAAATTCCACACCAACCAGGGCTACCCTATCTCCAAAAAAAGAACAGTCATGCTTTTTGTCCTTCATAATGGTCATATTTTTCTGACAGGTTGCTCAGTTTGTTATTGTATAATGTTTCTTTTCTTTTTTTTTTTTTAGCACCCCTTTTACTGTAAAGTTTATTTTGTTCAATTTTTGCTCTCCTTTGTTGCACCCATTTAATCTTTTGGTTACTGTTTGCAAAGACTGCCTTTTTCCAACTTTATGCTTTAAACTTGTTTGTATCGTTGAATTTGAAATGTGTTTTCTTAGAGACAGCATGCAGGTCTTTGTTTGTTTTGAGATATGAACTGCTAGACTAGGCTGGCTTTGAACTTTTTCTCTAGCCTAGGCTATCTTCAAACTCTTCTTGCCTCATCCTTCTGAATACTGGTATTACAGGCATGTAACCTTGTGTCTTGCCATGTTGTTATATTTAGACCAGGCTGGTGTTGAACGCTTAGAGCTCCTCCTTTATTTGCTCCCAAGTGCTGATATTAAAGGCATGTGTCACCATACCTGGCCATCTATTTTAATTATTTGGATAAAGATGGATTTAGTTCTTTCTGTCCTTTTGGTTTTTATTTTAATTCCTCAATTTCCGCATTATTGCTACCTTTTGTGTTATATTCACTTCTCTTTTAAATGTGTGTGTGTGTGTGTGTGTGTGTGTGTGTGTGTATACACGACTTACTTATTTTATCTCTATGAGTGTTTTGCCTGCATGTATGTATAGTCACATGTGTGCCTGGTCCCCACAGTTGTCAGAAGGGGACGTCACATTCCCTGACACAGGAGTTACAGATGGTTGTGAGCCTCCATGTAGATGCTGTGAATTGTATCTGAGTTCTTTGTAAAAGGAGAAAGTGCTCTTAACCACTGAGCTATTTTTTCTAGCCCTTTTTATTATATATTTTAAACTAATATTCTTAGTGATTGCTTTGGGAGTTACAGTTAACATCTTAATTTGTGGCAGTCTAGTCCAGTCCAGTAAACTACTTGGTTTCAATATAGAAAATCATTGCTTCCACGTATCTCCATTCTGTCTGTCTCTCTCTGTCTCTGTGTGTGACTCCATAGTCTAGGCTGGCTCTGATCTTGAGTCAGTCTTCCAGTTTCAGCCTCCTATGAGCTATGGCTCATGGGATGAGCCACCATCAGTTTTAAATTCTATCTTTATCTTTTAAATCACATAGGAAAAAGGCATTATGAACAAAAATTCCTTAATATTGGCTTTTATATCTAACCTTTACTGAATATTCTTATTTATTTGCATGGATTTGAGTTACTGTTTAGTGTATTTTCCATTATAGCCTGAGAAAACAGCCTTTATTGTTTCTTTTATAAAGGCAGGCTTGCTAGTGATAGATTTCCTTTGTTTTTTTTTTTACCTGGAAATATCTTAATTTCTCCTTCATTTTGAAGGATCGTTTAGCCAGATAATGTGTTCTTGCTTAACAGTTTTTTATTTTTTATTTTTATTTTATTTTTTTAGCATCCTGAAAGTGTTGTCTTGCTGTCTTTTGGCCTTTATAGATTCTGATGTGAAACTATTTGTCTTAGATCCTTGGGTACACTAGAATTTGCTTCTTTTTTGTTTCTTTCAAGATTTTATATTTGTAATTGTTTTTGACATTTTGATTATAATGTGTCTTCATGTAGATGTCTTTGCATTTATTCTACCTGTAATTTGCTGAAGTTGTTACATGTGTACATCCATATCTTTAATTATATTTGCAAAGTTATTGGCCATTACTACTTCAAATGTTCTTTCTGCTATTTTTACTCTCTGTTCCCTGTAGAATTCCTGCTATGTGTATTTTGGTATACCTAGAGATGGTCTATTGACTTCTTAGTTCTTTCATTTTTTTTTCATTGTTTTGTTTCTTTTTACTCCTAAGATTGGATAATCTCAGTTGACTTATTGGTAAGTTAGCTGACTGTTTTCTCTGATTAAATCATCTGCTGAGTCTTTAGTGAGTTTTTCATTTTGGTTATTGTAATTTTCAGCTTTAGACTTTCTACTTTGGTTCCTATTCATTATTCTTATCACTTATTGTTATTCTATACTTGGTGAGACATTCATGTGCTGAAGTATAGCTAGATTGTTTCTAGTTTTTGACTGTGATATAATAGTTTATATTTTGTTTTGTCCCTGATTGAAATTTCCTAGGACTGGTTGGAACAGTTCCCTTTCAGTCACATCTTAGTTTATACTAATGAGATAGGAATGCTAAGGAAGCTAGTTCAGATAGCTTTGGGTGAGTCTGGTACCAGAGAGACCAAGCCTTGATAAGAGGGTTCTGGCTTTCTGTTTCTCTTCAATAAGGGAAGAAAGGTTAGGTCACTTAACACAGCTGGTGAGCAATATTTGGTAATGTGATCTGCATCAGAGTATTTTCTGTTTCTCTTCAATAAGGGAAGAAAGGTTAGGTCACTTAACACAGCTGGTGAGCAATATTTGGTAATGTGATCTGCATCAGAGTATTTTCTGTTTCTCTTCAATAAGGGAAGAAAGGTTAGGTCACTTAACACAGCTGGTGAGCAATACTTTGGTAATGTGATCTGCATCAGAGTATAGGAGCGTCTAGGTTGGTGACAACATCAAGCTGCTGGAAGGGTGCCTGTCTGGAGAGGAAATAGAACCTTCATGCTTCACTCTTTCCTGTTTACTTACCCTGTCCCTTCAGTTATTTTTGAGCTGTCTCTTTTTAGTTATCTCCTTAATAATAAACCAGCCAGTAAAGTGCTAATTAGTAAATCTGAAGGTTTGCGAGGTTTATTGGAAGACCTTAGTTTATATGGAATGGGGGCAGACATAGGATATCTGGGTATCCCCTCTTATGACTTGTGTATGAAGTGGGCTTAGCCAATAGTGCTGACTCCTAAGAGTGTGATATGAGGAGATAGTGTCAGAATTGAGTTCAATTGTAGAGCAATTAGCAGATGATTGCTGTTGGCTAAGGCAGAGTGTATTTGGTGTCAGGAGGAGAAAGAACCTTTCATTGACTATTGTGAATAGAGCTCCTAAGAACATTCATGTACAAATTGTTGGTGTGTATTTTCCCAGAGAGTTGTCATTTCTCTGCAATAAAAGCTCAGGAGTACAGTTGCTGGATAGTGTGTTTAATTAATTGACTATTATTATTATTTTTGTGGAGCTCAGCCTTGAACCCAAGGCATTGTACCTGGTTGGTGTGTACTGTATCACTGAGCTACGTTCTAGCTTAATGTGTTTTAATTTTTGTCAGAAATGTCATTATAATTTTTTAGAAAATGTCAATAAAAAGGTAAAATATCTTTTATAGTTTGCTGCTTTCTCTAAAAGTATGTTTGCCTTTGGATGTTACTTACCTGAATCAGCTTCAAAAATACTTTCTACTTTTCTAAGTATGTTCATGTGAAGCTGGATATTCTTCATAGACTTCAACTAAAGCCACACAATGCCATGGTTTGGATGCAGAAGTGATTATAACATCTAGGTGTCTTTTAAACCAGTATAATTGCTTCTGGCATCTTGCTATATATAGTGTTTCTCAAAAAATATATTAATGCATCATGAGTTTGTTAATTTTCAGTTTAATGCTTTGAAATTTGTTTCAGAGTTTTGTTAGCTGTATTGAGGTATTATTGTCAAAACTGCAGTATCTACAGCATACAGAACATGTAGCTGAATTTTGAAAGGATTGCTGCAATCAAGCTCACTGATCGTCCTTTACCTAAGTTAAAATTTTTGTGGTGTGAACATTTAAGATTTTCTCTCACAAGTTCTAATCCATGTTGCATTATTATTAAGTATACATTTTTGTGTGTTAGTGGATTACATGTGTGTTATAGGATGATCACTTTGCTGTGTGTATTCTTTTGTAGTTTTAAAGTCTTTGTCAGGTAGTTCATAGATTCTCCTTTCTGTGTAGTTTTGGAACCTGTCCTGGATCTTGCTCTGTAGACCAGGCAGCCTCGAACTCACAGAGATCCGCCTGGCTCTCCCTCCCGAGTGTTGGGACTAAATGCATGCATCACCGCCACCTGTCCAATTTTCCTTTCTTTATGGTTGGTCACTGGTGCTTAATTTTCCCCTTGATGGTATCACGACTCTGCTGTGTATGCAGTGTACTTGTAGACGTGCTTTGATGGCTGCAATTGAGTAAGCAAGCACTTCTCTGTCCTCATACATGGACTGTGGGAGGGAAAGCCAGTCGCCAGTCAGCATGTCAGGAGATTCTGGATGGCTCCCTGGTGAGGCACACGGTGAACTTGCTCCTGGAGACTTAGGGTGGGCTGGCATGGTTCCAGGGCCAGTGACATGTCCTGGATTCATAGAAACAGACACGTGCTTAGGTCCAGGCTTGGTGTTGGTTTGTGGGAGTTGAATCTGGTGCTGATATCCTCTCTATTGGGCCTGAAGCATTGATGCATAGTGGGCAGCCTCATACTGGGGTCTACTGAGGCAGATCTGAAGACTGCATCTGCTGGAGTCAGCCTGATAGCAGAGTCAGTGGGGGACAACCTGGTATGTTGATCTAGGAGTAGCAGGGCTGGTACATGGTTTTGGGAGAACTCTCTTGGCACCAGAGGCTACTGGGATAGACCTAGACATTTGACCTTGGGTTCTGGCCAGGTGCCAGAACATGTCCAGATCCTGGGTCTATGGGGCCAGACCTAGGGCTTTGGATCACAGGGCCTGGCCTAGTGCAGGGATGGGCACTATTATAGGTCCTGAGGTTTCCAGTGAAGTCAGGTGTTCATTTTACTGTCTTTTTTCCTACAAAAGCATAATCTGTCTAGCTGAACTGTTCATATCTGGGGAAAGGATTCATGGATAGTATGAAATTGTTTCTTTTGCTTTTTTTTTTTTTTTTTGTTAGACAGGGTTTCTCTGTGTAGTTTTGGTGCCTGCTGTTCTGGCTCTTGCTCTGTAGACCAGGTTGGCCTTGAACTCACCGAGATCCACCTGGCTTTGCCTTCCGAGTGCTGGGATTAAAGAGTCCGCCACCACTGCCCGGCTTCTTTTGATTTTTCAATGTGTCTTTTTTATTCATGTGCTCTTAGGTGCTGTAAGCGCTTGTCTGGATTCCTTAGCTTTTGTGAAGGTATTTTGAATGAATGTTTGTTCAAGCTGATATAATTCTAGTTTTAGTTTTAATGCAGCATATAATACAATAACTTTCAAAAGCTCTTCAGTAAATTGTAATTGTGTAAAGTGTTCCTGTTGGGCTGATGAGATGACTCATCAGGTAAGTGTGCTTTCCACTAAGCCTGTCCACCTGAGTTCCATCTCTGGGACCCAAAGGATTTAAAGAGAGAACCATAGCATAGTCATAACTACCCCCTCTCTATGAATAAATGTAAAAAGGAGAGTGGTTCCTTGTCAAACATATTAGAGACCTGCTGGCATAGACGGAAGGTGTTAGAGAGACCTGACAACAAAAGTGTATGGTCTTAGACCAGATACTTTTCAGGAGGAATGAAAAGGCTCTAAATATGATTGGACAGTTGACAAAACTGAAATGTGGACCACATTTAGATTATATATGGTTGTATCAGTGTAAATTTCTTAAATTTGGTAGTGATGCTATAATTAAAGAACTATGCACACCAGGTGGTGGTGGTGCACACCTTTAAAGATTTATATATTTATTATGTATACAGTGTCTGTCTGCACATATTCCTGCAGGCCAGAAGAGGGCGCCAGATCTCATTACAGGTGGTTGTGAGCCACCATGTGGTTTCTGGGAATTGAACTCAGGATCTCTGGAAGAGCAAGCAGTGCTTTTATCCTCTAAGCCATCTCTCCAGCCCCCAGTGCACACCTTTAATCCCAGCACTTGGGAGGCAGAGGTCAATGAATCTCTGAGTTCAAGGCCAGCCTGGTCTACAGAGTGAGTTCCAGGATAGCAAGAACTACATGAGAAACCCTGTCTTATAAAACAAACAACAAAAAGCAAACAAAGAAGTATACACTAATGGTTTAAAAATTCATTTAGTGTGTGTGTGAATAGGTAAGCGTGTGATGTGTAGGTCAGAGGACAACTTTTGTGAATCAACTCTTGCCTTTTACCTCAGTGAGGCAGACAGGGTCTTTCTTGTTTTTGCCACTTTATTGTATGCCTAGGTTAGCTGGTCCATGTCTTCTAGCTCATCTTCTTGTCTTCCCTCCCATCTCTCAGTGGTAGTGCTGGGATTACATTCGGCACACTGCACCGTGCCTATTGCAGGGGTAAGATTATGTTAGGGGGATAGGGAGAGTTTAAGGGATTGAACTCCTGTCTTCTGATGTGTTATCTCTCTGCTCCACATGGCTTTTTTAAGGACACTTGAAGTAAGTGTGAAAGTGCACAGTGTGATTTAGAAAAATAAACATGCAAGTTCATATGTATTTAGGAAGAACAATAAACAAATATGGTAAATGCTATAAAGACTACAAGTTGATGTTCTCAAAACTAAAAATTATTTATATAAAATGTAATTCAGATTAAATTCAGATTCACTTCAAAATAAAAATTAAAAAGCATATATTTTAGAAGCAATTTTAATGCATGGATTTGTGCTTTATTTGCTTGAAAGTGACTGAAATGTTTTGAGCAGCTCCAAAGGATCCTCTGTGCTCTGCTGCCCTCTAGTGCCCCTTTTGCTCATGAGCAGTTCATTCTGCAAACGGAAATTTAGAGCACAGAGGTAAACATAAGTATCAAGTAAAAAGCATATCAAGTAAAATACATTTTTTTAAGGTGGTGGTAGTGGTGATAGAGTACCATGAAGCCACACCTAATGGCCATTTTTCCATATCTCCCTTTTTTGCTGGGATTGCCCATAGGTGTGCTGTGTACAGGCTATACCTCTGAACTAAAGTTTCAGCCTGCTTGACTCATCTTTCTCAAGAAACCAGATTTGCTGACTGCTCACTTCAGGTAAACTATCAAATAACTGTATACTCGTCCCTTTCTTTTTCTTTATTTCCAAATATTACTTAATAGAATATCACAGTGTTTTATTTTGTAGTCAACCATATTGGATTTGACCCATAATCTCTCTCATTATTGATTCCCAATTCCTAAAAGCATTGAATACCATTTGTTTTCAAAGCCTATTCAGTTTATTTGGTGAGAAAATTTGACCTGAGTTGGCATGAGGTTTTTGTTGTCTTTGTATTTATGAATAGTCCTAACTTAGTTCCAGAAATACCAATGTGCTTGATTAGAAGTACATCTTCAGGCCTCAAAAGGGGTATCCATAGTGTATGGCAATGTGCACAAGTATATTGTTTTGTTAAGTCTTCCGAATTTGGTGTAATGACACAATCTGGGCATGAGGATTTCATGTAAGGGACTTTATACTTGTACTCGACATGCTCGCTGTGGCTCCAGTTGCTGGGTATGGCAGGCAGCCAGCTTCTTCTGCTCTCCTGCCTTCTCTTGCTTCTGTTGCTGTCTGCCTTTTCTCTGCCACATTTCTGGCCTCCTGTGCCCTCGTTCTGTTTCGCAGTGCTCCTCGCTTGTCACCTTTGGTCTTTCCTGCTGCACTTTGCTGTCATGTAGTTTGGATTGGTTCCCCCTTTAGTTGTTACCTTGAGAAATGTAGATGAGCCTTTTGAATTAAGGTGCTGTATATTCAAGATGGTTTCTTCATACCCAAAGAACAATTTGAAATGAAAAAATTTGACTTAATTTCTTTCTTTGTCGTCAATATTCAGTGTTTCATAGGGAGGTTTGATAGCTGTTAGGGTCTTTCATCCGAAAGTGAGGTTTTTTTTTTTTTTGTTTGTTTGTTTCTAAACTTTGACCATTTTGTTGACAAAGCTAGGGCCATATAGTAACATTTTTGTTTTACCTTTTTCCTGTTGCTTGAGCAACATCATGAATTGTAATTTACATGTTTATTTTGTAAAATACAGATTTTTACCTTTGAGTTGGTTTTTCTTTCCTCCTGTGTCTGTCCTCCTGTATAGATTACTTCTTTTGTTTGAGGAACTCCTTCAGTGTTTTATCTGTGTGTGTGTGTGTGTGTGTGTGTGTGTGTGTGTGTGTGTGTGTTTTCTTGCCAAATGAAGTCAAACAGCTTTTGACAACAAATTATTTTCAAAGGGATTTGGGAATTGATAATGGGAAAAATCAAGTTTGCTTGGATTCAAAATAGAAAGCTTACTTTTTATGAAAAAAGTCTGTATTTTACCTTAGTTTCCTTAAAATTATGGAAAATTAAACATGGTATTGGTTCACTCTTCTGTCTATGTACATTGAGACAGTGTCTCACAAGGTAGCCCTAGCTAGCCTGGAACTTGCTATGGAGATCAGGCTGGCTTTGAACTCTAGAGATCTGCTTACCTTGCCTCCTGAGTGCTTGGATTAAAGGTTTGTGCCACTACTCCCAACCTATTTTAACCATTTTAAAGTGTGCACCTCGATAATGCTAGATATTACAACTGAAGGAGATCCTGAACAGTGGGATCTTCCTCTGGGACCTCAGAATAAGCACAAACCACACTCAAACACCAGTTTTCACAGAGAGATCCTTTATTAAACAGGGAAGAAAGTTAAAGTGGCTGCTTTCTGACTCAGGCAGAAAACAGCAGCCAATGACTTTGCAGGTGTAATTTTTAAGAGGAGAAGAAGAGGAGGTCTGTGTTAGAATGGGCTAGGATGTGGTAGTAAAGCAGATAGGGGACAAGGAAAAAGGGAAGGGATATTTGTCCTGGAGGGACAAAGGACTGCCTCTGAATAGAGAGGAGACAGACAGGACCCATAGGCAAATGGCAGTTTATAAAGATAAAGGGGGAAACTCCATGTTAGGATGAGGTGTTCAATTCTCCCCCCCACCCCCCCAGACAGGATTTCTCTGTGTAGTTTTTGGTGCCTGTCCTGGAACTCACTCTATAGACCAGGCTGGCGTTGAATTTACAGAGATCTGCCTGGCTCTGCCTTCCGAGTGCTGGGATTAAAGGCGTGTGCCACCGCCACCCACCAGGTGTTTAATTTTAATTGGGCATGTTAATTAGGTGAGCCAAAAGGGGGCTTTTGATTGCTGGACCTTGGTAGTCAGCCTTAGGAGAAGTGGCCAAATAAGGGAATAGACCTGGGTGGCCAGCTTTAGGAATATAATCTAACAGTTTTTAGCAAGGCAGAGGGAATGGGGAGAAGGGCAAGGCCTTCTAGAGCCATATGTTCAAGTAGGCTAGTGTCCCTTCAACAGCCATCTCCAGAACCTTTTTCATCTTCTCAAACAGAAATTATACTCATCACATTAAGCTCCTCATCCTCCTCTTTCCCAGCCAGCCCCTGACGGGTGATAGCTTACTTTCTGTTTCCATGAATTTGAATACCTTAGATGATCTTTTTAAATAGAATCATCTTGTAATTAGCTAATTTCATTAACATTATATCTTTAAGATTATATAGGTCATAGCATAAGCCAAAAATTCCTTTCCCTTTAAATATTGAATAATATTCTGTTTTTGCTTATTTACCTACATGCTTATAGTGAGTTTTGTTTGCCCATTTATTTTTCCATGAACACATGGATTGCTCTCTCCTTTTTATCTTTTGTGTATAATTCAGTCATTAAGATGGATATATTATTATCTCTATGAGTCCTTGGTTTCAGTTCTTTTTTCTGTATACCCAGAATTAGAATCTGTGGATCTTACTATTTTATTGTTTTCCCAATCAGTTATGTTCTTTATTTAATTTTTTACATGTTCATATATATGTAAGCATATGTTTTTTTGCATGTGTATACATGTAAGCACACAAGTGTGTGTGTGTGTGTGTGTGTGTGTGTGTGTGTGTGCGCGCGCGCGCGCGCGCAGGCCAGAGTTCAATGTCATGTGGTCATGTGTCTTCTTCAGTTGCTTTATCTTGGAGCTCACTGATTGTCTAGCCTGGGTGGTCAGCAAGATCCTGCTTTATCTCTCTAGCACTGGAATTACAGGTATGCCACTGTATCTGACTTTTATGTAGGTGCTGAGAATTGACTCAGGTCTTCATGTTTGTGTGGCGGCAAGTATTTTACCAACTGAGCCATCCCTGCAGCTCCATGTTTTTGTTTTTTTGAAACAGGGTCTTTCTAAGTAACACAGATTAGCCTTGAACTCATGATCATCTTGCTCATTCTCCTGAGTACCTTATTTTTTGAAGAACATAACTGTTAGAATTTTAGGCTGGCAATTTTCCTTTTTTTCAAGATGCAAAGTATTCAGTTCTTTTATATAGATCTTCTTTGTTCAACAGTGGACCATTTAAAAAAATATTAAAAAAAAAAAAGCTTTTTCATTTTACATACCAATCCCAGTTCCCTCTCCCTCCCCTTCTCCTCCTCCTACCACCTTCCCCCAGCTCACCCCTCATCCATTCCTTAGAGAGGGTAGGACCTCAATTGGGGAGTCAACAAAGTCTGGCATACTAAGTGGAGCCAGGACTGAGCTCCCATGTCAAGGCTGAGCAAGGTATCCCACCCTAGGGAATGTGTTCCAAAAAGCCATTCAGATCATGTGACTTTCTTCTGACAGTTTATAGCATCTTTATTTGCTTTTGCTTTTTAGTAGTTTTATTATGGGTATACAGGGATAGTCTCTTTATAGGCATCTTTACTGGGCTGTTTAGGTCTTGTAACTATGAACTGATGAATATCCTTAGTTTTGTGTCTTGGTTTTTGTGTCTCTAAATATTGCTTCTGCCACATTACATGAAGATGTCCCCTATCAGAGGTGTTTAACTGTTTTCATGGTGTCACTAAGATGTTATTTACTCTTTGTATCTGTTCTCCTAGATAATATAAGTGGAGTTTCCCTGACATGTGTAGGTGTCATTAATATGGTTAATATAGTTTGTGGTTACATATGGCAAATATTAACAAATATAACCACATGTATTAGTTTTTTGTAGATTGGACAGAGTATCTGAGAAAATAGCACGACAGAAGAAGGTTTGGCTGATGGTTTCAGAGGGTTCAGTTCATCATGATGGTGAGAAATGGAGCAGAGAAAAGCTGTTCACACCATTATGACCAGGAAGCAGAGAAAGTTATTGAATATACTATCATCCCTCATCCCCCACCTGTTCCATCTGGGTCCCAGCCTGTTTGACCCTGTGCCCAAATTCAAGTCAGGTTTTTTGCCTCTTAGTTAACCCTCTCCAAAAGCACCCTCACAGACACACCCAGAGTGTCCTCTACTAATTAGCTCCTTCGTCTACATTGGCAGTTGCGATTAACCATCATGTCATATATACAAAGGTTTTGAGAAAACCTACAGTTTTTAAGAATATGAAAATATTGTAGGCAGAGGGCATTGCCCAGTGACAGTGTGCGTGTGGGAGGCCCCCAAACAGAAAGTCTTTTTGAGTGCTGCTTGCTTAGTGCTCCTGCTAATATGTCCTGTTCCCCCCCATCTCTCTCTTTCTTTTTTATTGAAAATAGGTTCTTATCCAATACATCCTAACCACAATTTCCCCTCCCTTTATTTGTCCCAGCTCCCCCCAAACTTCCCTCTCTCCTGGATCTACTCATCCTCCATCTCCTTTCATAAAAGAGCAGGCCTCCAAAAGACAACAACCAAATATGACAAAACAAAATATGATAAGACAAGGCAACCCAACAGGAGGAAAAAAGTCCCATGGGCAGGCAAAAGAGTCAAGGACACACCTGCTTCCACAGTTAGGTGTCCCCCCAAAACACCAAGCTAACAGTCACCTCTTATGCCAATGACCTGGTATAGACTGCTTCAGGCCCCATGCATGCTGATTCAGTCTCTGTGAGTCCATAAACACCCTGCTTAATTGATTCAGTAGGCCATGTTCTCTTGGTATCCTCCACCCCCTCTGACTTCTACAGTCTTTCTGTGTCCTCTTTACCTTGGGATTCCCAAGCTTTGAGGGGAGGGGCCCTATGGAGACCTCCAATTTAGATTCTCTTTCCACATAAATCTCATCTATGGAGTGTATCATGATTATCATTTACTTAACAGCTAATATTCACTTATAAGTGAGTACATACCATATGACTTTCTGGGTCTGGGTTACCTCACTCAGGATGATTTTTTTCTAGCTCTATCTATCTGCCTGCACATTTCATGGTACCATTTTTTTTTAAACAGCTGAGTAATACTCCAAAGTAAACGTACCACATTTTCTTTATCTATTCTTTGGTTGAGGGACATCTAGGTTGTTTCCAGTTTCTGGCTATTATGAATAAAGTTACAATGGATGTGGTTGAGCAAGTGACCTTGTGATAGGTTGGCGCATCATTTGAGTATATGCCCAAGAGTGGCATAGCTGGGTCTTGAGGTAGATTGAGTCCCAATTTTTTTGAGGAACTGCCATATTGATTTCCATAGTGACTGTACAAGTTTGTACTTCTACCAGCAATGGAGGAGTGTTCATTCCCCTTGCTCTATATCCTCAACAGCATGAGCTATCACATGTTATGATCTTAGCCATTATGACAGGTATAAGATGGAATCTCAAAGTGGTTTTGATTTGCATTTTCCTGATGGCTAAGGATGTTGAATATTTCCTTAAGTGTTTCTCAGCCATTTGATGTTCCTCTATTGAGGATTCTCTGTTTAGATCTGTACCCCATATTTAAATTGAACTATTTGGATTTTTGATTTCTAGTTTCTTGAGTTCTTTATATATTTTGGATATTAGTCCTCTATCACATGTGAAGTTGGTAAAAATCTTTTCCCATTCTGTAGGCTTTGGTTTTGTCTGATAGATGGTGTCCTTTGCCTTACCAAAGCTTTTCAGTTTCATGAGGTCCTATTTATTAATTATTGATCTTAATGCCTTCACTATTGGTTGTTTTATTCAGAAAGTTGACTCCCGTGCTAATCTGTTCCCCATTTTCTCTTCTATTGGGTTCATTGTATCTGTTTTTATGTTTAGGTCCTTGATCCATTTGGACTTGAGTTTTGTGCAGGGTGAAAAATATGGATCTATTTGCATTCTTCTACATGCAAATATCCAGTTTGACTAGCACCATTTGTTGAAAATGCTGTCTTTTTTCCTGTGTATTTCTGGCTTCTTTATCAAAAATCAGGTGTCCATTATCTTGTGTCTTCACATACCAATTTTATTCCATTGATCAAGTTGCCTGTTTTTATGACAATACCATGCAGTTTTTATTACTATAGTTCTGAAGTACAACTTGAAATCAGGGATGGTGAAACTTCCAGCAGTTCTTTTTTTTTAGTTTTTTTGAGATAGGGTTTCTCTGTGTAGTTTTGGTGCCTTTCCTGGAACTCACTTGGTAGCCCAGGCTGGCCTTGAACTCACAGAGATCCGTCTGGCTCTGCCTCCCAAGTGCTGGGATTAAAGGCATGTGCCACCATCGCCCGGCTCTAGCAGTTCTTTTATTATAAGGATTTTTTTTTTAAAGCTATCCTGAGTTTTTTGTTTTTCATATGAAGTTGAGAACTGTCCTGTAGTTAGAGTTTTCCTGCCTGGCCCAGTCAGGACAAATCTCTCTCACCCGCCAGTCCCACAGTCGCTCAGACCCAACCAAGAAAGCACACAGAGACTTATATTGCTTACAAACTGTATGGCCGTGGCAGGCTGCTTGTTATCTACCTTTTTTATCTTAAATTAACCCATTTCTGTTAGTCTATACTTTGTCACATGGCTTGCGGCTTACCAGTGTCTTTACATGTTGCTTTTTATGGCAGTGGCTGGTGGTCTCTCCTCAGCCTTCTACTTCCCAGAATTCTCTTTTCTCTTGTCCCGCCTATACTTCCTGCCTGGCCACTGGCCAATCAGAATTTTATTTACACAGAGCGATATCTACAGGACTTCCCCTTTTCTTTTTTTTTTTTTTAAGGAAGGTTTTAACTTTTACATAGTACAATTACATATAACAAAACAATTATCAAGCAAGAATTACAGTTACAATATGAAAGAAGGTATCCTATCTATCTTATATTTGTGAGTCTAAAGTTTTATGTCCAACTTATGTTGTATCATAACTGAGGAAATTATAACTATCTAGTCTTCAACCACATCAAAGACCTCAGAAGGATATAATAGTACCTGAGAACCAGGAGAAGGATGTAAGCAACTTTTGGGAGTCTTGCAAGAGTAGACAGAGACAGCTGGCGGCCTGGACAGTCACCTAATGTTCCTTTGTAAAGTTGGGGCATCTGTTTTCAGCCCACAGGGCTAGAGTCTCTTGGTCACTTCTCTCAGTGTCCTGTAGAATGTCTGGCCATTTCCTCTGCAAAGCAGGAACCTGAAGGACCATTTTGTCAAGCAAAGTTTAGTGGTCACCTTTCTATGGGTCCTGCATGTTCAGTTGATCGAGCAGTCCAGGCAAGAACAGTTTCTTGCCCAAATGGCTATTTTTGCCAAGGTGAAGATAAACTCCATATGAAGTGTCTTCAATGCCCATCCTCCTCTCTGAAGTAAATCAGTGCTGCCAGGAGCAGACATGTCTCACTGTCCAGAAAGTCTAAATTTTAAAAGTATTTTAAATGCCATATTCTGTAGACCTTTGAAGTGTTTGAAGATTACCTGTCTATCTGAAATATCTCTGTGTATACCTAGAAGACTTAACTAACATGGCTATGAGTATGATTATCATAGATGACTAATTATTAATCTATTTTTAATTATCCATTACAATTTAAAATGAGCTATACAAACATAATACCTTAAACAAGAGTAGAAATATACACACAGTATAACAAAATTAACTTTAAGTTTGTATCAAAAGACTAAAATCTATACCAATGTAAAACATTTTAAAAAAGTTGTTGCTCTTTAGAAGTAAGTTCCTTCCTTAATCTACCCTTTCATCCTATTATATCTATATCATATCCCCTTTTCTTCTTTAGAAAGAGATCACATTTATAATCAACCTGCTTTAAAGAAAAATATTGGTTTTTCTCTGTCCCACACCAGAGGGCTCTTCTGATTTGGGACATAAGAATCTCTTAACCTTTTCTTTTAGCAATATGTCTGGTTTTAGAGAAGGAGTGAGCCAATTCCATCTCCAAAGCCAGCTTGATAATTTTGGGAAATTGGACGTAGTTTTTCTTACTACTTCCTGCTGGAGGGGGGCGCTGTATCTTATGGGGATACAAAGAAAATTTTAGGATTATAGAGTAGTCCATTAGGGTGAACCTCTGAGCCAGTTGTCTTGAAACCATTCTGGATGTCGGTTCATCTGGGCCATGGTGTCATCAGAGACCTTTCAGGTGGTCTTGGCTGATCAAACCTGATATATCTTAATCTGGAACAAATCCACAGCCTCTGGCTTTCTGTGAAAACAAAAGCAGAGACTCTTTTCCAAAGCAACATATCCTTATTTTCAAATTTTGAAGTCAAGGTACCTTTAAAATTTACATATTTATTTAACTCAACAGCTTTTACAATCAAATCTTTTTCTGTAGTTAAAAATTCCAAAGACAAGACAAACCAGATTTTCTGTGTAATATCCATCTTTGTAAGACTGAAACGCCACTATGGCTGCTGGCTCCGCCCACCTCAGCTTCCCAACATGGCGGCGGTACAGTTTACCGCCAGCTTTGGGTCTGGAGCCATGTGTACCATCAACTATCAGAAGCAGTTCTATCAAAGGAGCGCATAGCCCATAAACTTTTTTTTTTTTTAAACTAGCAAAGGCTAAATCTACCACGCAGCAGAGTAAAGTGCCACTTGTAGATTCCTCATTCCCGCCGCACTGCAGGTCAGATGCACATGCCAGGAACCCGCCATAGTAGTTCAAACCGGCAGGCTGCTGCTAACTTGAGAGAGACAACTAGGAAGCTGTTTTTAGCTCCGTCTTAGAATCTTTTTACTCAGGTTTTAGGTGGAAATTCTTGCCAATACGTTGGGCGCCATTTGTAGTTAGAGTTTTCCTGCCTGGCCCAGTCAGGACAAATCTCTCTCACCCGCCAGTCCCACAGTCGCTCAGACCCAACCAAGAAAGCACACAGAGACTTATATTGCTTACAAACTGTATGGCCGTGGCAGGCTGCTTGTTATCTACCTTTTTTATCTTAAATTAACCCATTTCTGTTAGTCTATACTTTGTCACATGGCTTGCGGCTTACCAGTGTCTTTACATGTTGCTTTTTATGGCAGTGGCTGGTGGTCTCTCCTCAGCCTTCTACTTCCCAGAATTCTCTTTTCTCTTGTCCCGCCTATACTTCCTGCCTGGCCACTGGCCAATCAGAATTTTATTTACACAGAGCGATATCTACAGCACTGTCCTTTCAAGGTCTGTGAAGAATTGTGGTGGAATTTTGATGAAGATTGCATTGAATCTGTAGATTGCTTTTGGTAGGATGGGCACTTTTACTATGTTAATCCTACTGATCCATGAGCATGAGAGATATGTATATTTTCTGATGTCTTCAATTTCTTTCTTCAAAGACCTGAAGTTTTCATCATACAAGTTAGAATTACCTCAAGATATTTTTTATTATTTGAGGCTATTGTGAAAGTTATTGTTTCCCTGATTGTTTTCTCAGTCTGTTTGCCATTTGTATATAGGAGGGCTACTGAATTTTTTTGAGTTTATCTTGCATCCAGCCACTTCCTAGAAGGTGTTTATCAGCTGTAGGAGTTCTCTGGTAAAAGTTCTAGGGTCACTCGTGTATACTATCTCATAATCTGCAAATAATGCTACTTTGACTTCTTCCTTTCTAGTTTGTAGCCCCTCATCTCCTTCTTATTGCTCTAGCTAAAAGTTCAAGTAGTATTAACAGATTTTGAATAGATATGGAGAAAATGGACAACCTTGTCTTGTTCTTGAGTTTAGTGGAATTGCTTTGAGTTTCTCTCCATTTAATTTGATGTTGGCTGTCAGCTTGCTGTAAATTATGTTGAGGTATGTTCCTTGTATCTTTCCAGGACTTTAATCATGAAGGGGTGTTGGATTTTGTCAAAGGCCTTTTCAACCTCTAATGGGATGATCATGTGGGTTTTTTTCCTTTCAGTTTGTTCATATGGTGGATCATATTTACTGGTTTTCATATATTGAACCATCCCTGCGTCTCTGAGATGAAGCCTACTTGATCATGGTGGATGATCTTTTTTGATGTGTTCTTGGATTCTGTTTGCATGCATTCTATGAGTATTTTTCATCTATGTTCCTAAAGGAAATTGGTCTGTAATTCTCTTTCTTTGTTGAGTCTTTATGTGGTTTGGGTATCAGGGTTACTGTGCCTCATAAAATGAATTGGGCAGTGTTTCTTCTGTTTTTATTTTGTGGAATAATTTGAGGAGTATTGGTGTTAACTCTTCTTTGAAAGTCTGGTAGAATTCTATGTTAAAACTGTCTAGTCCTGGGCTAAATGACTGCTTCTATTTTACTAGGGGTTATAGATCTATTTAAACTGTTTATCTGATCTTGATTTAACTTTGTTAAGGTACCTGCTGAGAAAATTATCCATTTCTTTTATATATATTTCCCCCAATTTGGTAGAGTGTAGGTATTAAAAGTATGCCCCTATGAGTCTTTGTATTTCTTTCAGTCTGTTATTATGTCTTCCTCCCCTCCTTTTTTCCCTGATCTTGTTAATTTGGATATTCTCTCTCTGTCTTTCAGTTAGTTGAGATAAGGATTTGTCTATCTTGTTGATTTTTCTTGAAGGACCAACTCTTTGTTCCATTGATTCTTTTTTTTTATTCTTTTTTTTTTGTTATTTATTATATTTGTGTTTTAATTTTACACATCAGCCATGGGTTCCCCGGTCTTCCCCCCTCCCACCCCATCCCCACCTTCCCCCCAGCCCCTCCCCTCCATTCCCATCTCCTCCAGGGCCAAGACTCCCCTGGGGATTCATTTAAACCTGGTAGATTCAGTACAGGCAGGTCCAGTCCCCTCCTTCCAGGCTGAGCAAAGTGTCCCTGTGTAAGCCCAAGGTTCCAAACAGCCAGCTCATGCACTAAGGACAGTTCCCAGTCCCACTGCCTGGATGCCTCCCAAATAGTTCAAGCTATTCAATTGTCTCACTTATCTAGAGGGCCTGATCCAGCTGGGGGTCCATTGATTCTTTGTATTATTCTTTTTGTTTCTATTTTATTGAGTTTAGCTTCAGTTATTTCTTAGGGTCTACTCTTGGGTGTGCTTACTTCCTTTTGTTTTAGACCTTTTAGATGTGCTGTTAAGTTGCTAGTATGAGATCTCTCCACTTTTTTTTTTTTAATATAGGCACTTAGTGCTATGAACTTTCCTATTAGCACCACTTTAATTGTTGCTGTGGAATATTAGTTTAATATGTTTTACACTTGTTTATGCTGTGGAATATTCGTTTAATGATGCAAAGATATGCTATATTCTATTATGTTGCATTTGTTTAATTCTGAAAGGCTGTGTTACTTTGCCTGTCTAAAACACCTGATTCATCTAATAAAGAGCTGAACTGCCAAGAGCTAGGCAGGTGAGGGATAGGTGGGGCTGCCAGACAGAATAAATAGGAGGAGAATTCTAGGCCCAAAGGAGAAGAGTTGGGAGAGGAGAGGGAGGAGCAAGAAAAGGAGAAGGAGAGGAGGACTCCAGAGGCCAGACACCCAGCTACACAGCCAACCACAGAGTAAGAGGTAAAGAAAGATATATAGAATAAAAAAAAAGTAAAAAGCCCAGAGACAAAACTAACTTAAAGAGAAAGGGAATAATTTAAGTTAGAAAAGCTGGCTAGAAACAGGCCAAGCTAAGGCAAGGTATTCATAAGTAAGAATAAGTCTCCTTTTTTTTTTTTTTTTTTTTTTAAATTTGGGAGCTGGGTGGTAGGTCCTCAAAGAGTTAAAAAAAAAAAAAAAAAGAAAAAAAACCACAACTGTACAATGAGTACTATAAGTTTGGGTATGCTGTGTATTTATTTTCATTGAGTTCTAGAAAGTCTTCAGTTTCTTTCTTTCTTTCTGTCTTGACCAGTTTTTCAGTAGAGAGTTGTTCAGTTTTGATGAGTTTGCAAGCTTCTGTTGTTTTTGTTGTTGTTGATATCCAGCTTTAATCTGTGGTGGTCTGATAATATACAGGGAGTTATTTCAATTTTCTTGTATCTGTTGAGACTTGCTTTATGTCCAAGTATGTGGTCAATTTTAGAGAAATTTCTTTGAGGTGCTGAAAGTATATTCTTTTGAGTTTGGACGAAATTTTCTGTAAATATCTGTTAGGTCCATTTGGTTTATAATGTCTATTAGATCCAGTATTTCTCTTTCTGGTTTTTGTCTGGATTACCTGCCCATTGATGAGAATAGGGTATTGAAGTCTCCCATTATTAGTGTGTGAGGGTTAATATGTGATTTAAGCTTTAGTATTTCTTTTACAAAAGTGGTGCTCTTGTGTTTGGGGCATAGATGCTAAGAATTGAAATGTAAAAAAAAAAAAAAAGAATGGAAATGTCTTCTTGGTGTATATTTCCTTGGATGAGTATGAAGTGCCCTTCCTTTTTTTTTTTTTTTTTTTTTGCCAGAGCTGAGGATTGAACCCAGGGCCTTGTGCTTGCTAGGCAAGCGCTCTACCACTGAGCTAAGTCCCCCTTCCCTTTCCCTTTTGATTAGTTTTGGTTTGAAGTCTATTTTGTTAGATATACCAGCTTGTTTCTTAGGTCCATTTGCTTGGACTACCTTTTTCCAACCTTTTACCCTAAGGTGATGTCTGTCCTTGATGTTGAGATATGTTTCTTGGATGCAGCAGAAGGATGGGTCCCATTTTTTTCATCTATTCTGTTAGTCTCTGTCTTTTTATTAGGGAATTGAAACCATTGATTTTGAGAGATATCAGTGACCAGTGATTGTTGATTCCTGTTATTTTTGTTGTTGGAGTGGTATCTGTGTGTGAAAGTGTGTGTGCTTCTCTTTCTTTGGTTTTGCTGGTGTGAGATTATTTATTTCCTGTGTTTTTATAGGTGTAGTTAACCTCCTTATGTTGAAATTTTCCTTCTAGCACCTTCTGTAGTGCTGGATTTATAGATAGATATTGTTTAAGTTTGACTTTATCATGGAATATCTTATTTTCTCCATTTATGGTGATTGAAAAATTTGTTGTGTATAGTAGTCTGGACTGGCATCTGTGGTTTCTTAGAGTCTGCAGGACATCTGTCCAAACCCTTCTTTCTGGCTTTTAGAGTCTTCATTGAGAAATCAGATGTAATTCTAAGAGGTCTGCCTTTATATGTTACTTAGACTATTTCCCTTACAGATTTTTGTAATCTTTCTTTGTTCTGTATATTTAATGTATTGAAGCAAGGGGACTTGCTTTTCTGGTCCAATCTATTTAGTGTTCTCTATTCTATTCTTCTGTACTGTTATAGGCATCACCTTCCCCCCCCCCCCCCCCCTGTGTAGCCTTGGCTGTCCTGGAGCTGGCTCAGTAGACCAGACTAGCCTCAAACTCACAGAGATCCGCCTGCCTCTGCCTCCAGAGTGCTGGGATTAAAGCAGTGTACCACTAACACCTTCCTGATGGCATCTCCTTCTTTAGGTTTCAAAAAATTTCTTCTATGATTTTTGTTGAAAATATTTTCTGGGCCTTTGAACTGGGATTCTTCTCCTTCCTCTATTCTTAGTATTCTTAGGTTTGGTCTTTCCATAGTGTCCTAGATTTCCTGGACGTTTTGTGTCAGGATTTTTTTTTTTTTTATGTTAAACATTTTTTGACTGATGCATTCATTTCCTCTATTGTATCTTAAATGACTCCAGATTCTCTCTTCCATTTCTTGTATTCTATTGGTAAAGCATGCCTCTGTCATTCTTGTTCAAATGCCTCAATTTTTCACTTTTAGTATTCCTCAGTTTTTGTTTTCTTTATTGCCTCTGTCTTAGGATTTCCGTTGCTGTGAAGAAACACTATGACCACAGGAACTCTTATAAAGGAAAACATTTTAATGGGGTAGCTTACATTTTCAGAGGTTTAGTCCATTGTCATCTTGGTGGGACATGGCGGTGTGTAAGCAGACATGGTGCTGGAGAAGTAGCTGGGAGTCCTACATCTTGTGGCAACAAGGAGTGAACTGAGACACTGGGCGGTATCTTGAGCATATATGAGATCTCAAAACCTGCCCCCACATTTTCTCCAAAAGACCACATCTACACCATCAAGGCCACACTTTCTAATAGTGCCACTTCCTTTGTGGGCAATTTTCTTTCAAATCATGACACCCTCTATTTCCATTTTCAGGTGTTGAACAGTTTTATTCATTTCCTTCAACTGTTTTTTTCTGGGCTTCCTTGAAGAGATTTATTAATTTCCTCAATTTTTGTTTTATGTTTTCCTGGGTTTCTTTTTTTCTTTCTTTCTTTCTTTCTTTCTTTCTTTCTTTCTTTCTTTCTTTCTTTCTTTCTTTCTTCTTTTTTTTTTTTTTTTTTTTGGTTTTTTTGAGACAGGATTTCTCTGTGTAGTATTGGTGGCTGTCCTGAAACTCACTCTGTAGCCCAGGCTGGCCTCGAACTCACAGAGATCCGCCTGCCTCTGCCTCCAGAATCCTGGGATTACAGGTGTGCGCCACTGCAGCCCTGCCTTCTTTTTCTTTTGAGACAGGGTTTCTCTATGTAGTTTTGGTGCCTGTCCTGGATCTTGCTCTGTAGACCATGCTGGCCTGGAATTCACAAAGAGATCCACCTGTCTCTGCCTTGTATGTGCTGGGATTAAAGGTGTGCGCCACCGCCACCCAGCTTTCCTGTTTTTTTTTTTTTTTGTTGTTGTTTGTTTGTTTGTTCTGTTTTGTTTTAAAGGGATCTGTTCAATCCCTCTTTAAGGACCTCTATCATCTACATATTTTTTTAAAAAGATTTATTTATTTATTATGTATACAGAAGAGGGTGCCAGATCTCATTCCAGATGGTTGTGAGCCACCATGTGGTTCCTGGGAATTGAACTCAGGACCTCTGGAAGAGCAGTTGGTGCTCTTAACCTCTGAGCCATCTCTCCAGCCCCCTAGGTCTTTTTCTTATGCTTCAGCTATGTTGGAATATTCAGGGCTTGCTGTAATAGGATAGCTGGGCTCTAGTGGAAACAGTGTCCTGGCTGTTACTGATTCTGTTCTTATGTTGTCATTTTGGCATCTGGGTTTGGGGTGATTATAGGTCTAGATGCTGATTTCTGGGTTTGTCTTTGTTGTTTCTGGGTGGGTGTTTTGTTCTTTGTTTTCTGTTTCGTTTCTGGATTTTTGAGAGTATGATGGCTGTTTTGCTGGCATGCTAGGCTGGTGTGTTCATAGGGCTGCTTGTGTTGGATGCTGGGATGCAGCCAGGAGATATGGGAGGGAGATGGTCTGTGAGATTCACAGGAGGTGTGGAGAGCAGGGAAGAGAGGCTGCAGCTGGTGTTCTTTTGCAGAGCTAGGGGTAAGCCTGAAGGATTGGGTTTGCTTGGGGGAACCAAAGTGTGGGGGGAGGCTACCTGGTCTTTTGGCAGGTGTGGCCTGTGTTTGACTCATATTTCTTGCTTTATGTGTTTGATATCCCTTTCTCTTCTTTGCTTCCATCTGGGCTTTTCTTCATGAAGCCTATCTTGTTAGCAAGCCATTTAATGGAATTCTTCATTTAAACATTTTCCAAAACTTGTAATTTTTAGTTCTGAATTTTCATCTCAATTTGTACAGAACATAAATTCCAAGGCTCTGTTGAAATTCTGTTTGTTCATCTTCTGTTTGTGTTTCCAATTAGTCATAACCCTTAAAGAAATCCTTTTCTGATAAGGTCAGTGCTATGCCACTTGTATATCTTGAGGTTTTTTTGTTTTTGTTTTTTCTTTCTTTCTGTTCGTTTACATGATTTTTTGTCTCTTTGCACGTCTCATATTTTGGATTGAATGTGGAGATCCTGGATCTTTCTTAAGAGATGACATCTGTCTCTGTCTCTTTGTGGTGAGTAGCATGACAGCGATCTCTTCAATCTAGTCAATGACTGAGCTAAGTCTAAGGTTTGACTTTGGCTAACTGTGCCCCCTTTGATTCTTACTGCTTTATGGTATGGCCACCCAGACTTTCAACCTAATACCATGGAGTGACATTTTGATTCTTGTGTCAAGTTCTGAATTCTTTAATTTGTTACAACTTTATTTCCTCCTCTGTTGGTTGCTTTCCACAAACTGACAGAAAGGCCCTGTTGCTGAAGAAAATGTGTACATAACTCACTGAACACAGATAAGTTGAGCTGGTGCATACTTAGAGCCATCACCCCTACTGACTAATGTTCATGGCACTAATGTACATGGAAGGTACTCTGCACACTACCAGAAGAGAAAGGTAAACACTAACCCAGCTATAAACCCAGATCTACAATGATGATCTGCCTGCAAGATATGCTGGTGCAATAGTGGCACAAAAGTTGTGGGAGTAACCAGCCACTATTTGATTGGAATTAAGGCCTACTCCCTGAGATGGAATCCATTCCAGACACTGCATGGGTGGCCAAGACCCTGAAACTAGATAGCCCATGGACCGAGGGGGAAACCAGGTAGTACTGTTCTGCTAAAGGAATGTAACAATAAAATGACTCCTAATAACACTGTGCTATACTCAGGTCAGTGTCTTACTCAGTTATCATTTGAGAAGCTTCTTTCTGCAATAGATGGGAACAAATACGGGAACCCACAATTGGACATATTACAGAGAGTAAGAGACCTTGGAACACTCAGTCCCAAGTGGTTTATCTCCATCAGATCCCTCTCCTCAAGGCTCAGGAAACTGCAGAAAAGGGAACGGAATGAATGCAAGAGCCAGTAGAGATGGAAGACATGAGGGAAACAAGGCCTTTCTAGACATAACAGGACTGACTCATAT
Source organism: Onychomys torridus (assembly GCF_903995425.1). NCBI lineage: Eukaryota > Metazoa > Chordata > Mammalia > Rodentia > Cricetidae > Onychomys > Onychomys torridus. Next base: position 114,806,674 of record NC_050445.1, read on the forward strand.
ATGAACACATAGAGACTGTGGCAGCATGCACAGGGCCTGCACAGGTCTAAGCCAGATGGGGGTCTCAGTGCTGAGAGGGGAAGTAGACATAAGCCCTATCCCTAACCCAGAAACTGTCTCAAATTCATACTGCTTGCAAAGGAAGAGTTTGTTTTCTCTAATCAATTCTAATTTACTTAGGGCAGACCACATGCCTAGCAGTAGATGGCCAACACAAAATAAACTGGTATTTTTGGATTTATTTTTTTGGTCGTTTGTGCTTATTCTTTGGTTCTTTTATGATTTTTGGTCCTTTTTATTATTTTATTTGTTTTTTTTGAATGTCTGTCTGTATTCTAATGAGAGAGAGAGAGAGAAAGAAAGGGTGTGGATTTTGGTGGGTGAGGAAGTGGAGGTGATCTGGAAGGAGTTAAGGGGGACTATACTCAGAATATATTGTATGAAAAAATATATTTTCAATTAATAAAAAGATTTTATCTGCTGAGGACAAAACAAAACAAAACAAAAGTAAACAAAGAGTCCCTAAAATTATTCTGCTTCTTTAGGCCTTTTTAAAATTTTTATTTGCTTAGTTTATAGGTTAAGAATTAATTTGTTGAGGGGATAGTTCTGTTATTTTCTTCCAGTTTCTCCTCAACAGGATTCTAATCCTTTAAGTTTCATTTAAATAATTTAAGGTCCATAAAACTGTCAAAAGCAGATTTCTTTTCTGCCTCTTAGTCCTGGTCTTCTGCTTGACTCCTTTCCTGGCAATTTGAGCCTACTCTGCACAGATTTGGCAAATGCCTTGTGAGCAAAAGAAGTAACTGCAGAGTATTGGCTCATTCCTCATTTTCCTCTCTTCTCCAGTATCTTGTTCCCTTAATGTCTGGTTCCCTGAACATCTCTTAGTTAACTGAGAAAGAACATCAAACAGAAACAGGAGGCTTTTAGGGGATTAGTCTAGATTGGAGCATAGGAAAGGAGAGATTCAAGAACGAGTTTTCCAGCAAAAGAGAGAGTCCACTAAAAATAGAAGGGTAATCTTAATATACTACCTGACTTATAAGTCAAGATTATTTGTAAAGTTAAAATTATACCAACATTGTTTAATGGTTCTCAGAAACAAAGCATTGCAATCCATGCAGAACAATTACAGGTATAGAGCAGTATCCTACTATTCTGTCAGTATAAAATTCATGTTTACAGTTGGAAAGGGCAGGAAAATAAATAAAAAGCAAGAGAGTTAATATCTAATTTACTCTTTGTTAAGATGTAAAACTAAAAACATGATCATATTATTTATATAAATAATAATTAGAAAAAGTAAAGTGGTATATTTAGAGAAGGAGAGGAGACGTGGTATGATATAGTGAGGTGTGGTGAGGAGGACAGATTGATTATAGTAGGAATTATATTTATTGAAACTTGATATCAAGGAAGCAGTAATATATTTAAAAATATGGGCCTACTTGTAGAAAATTAATAACAAATATTCACAAAAGATCCTGATGAGTTTCTTTGTAAAATTAGAGTGAGAAATAAAAAAGTAAATTGTTCAGAAATGTTAGGTACCATAAGTTTTTTTCTTGAATTTCAGGTGTTCCTCATGGTATTGTCTGTGACATCGTAGCTTAATCCCTTGGTAGCTAGCAATAGCTAAGAACCAAATGTGACATTAACTGTTTCTAGGAATTTGCTAGGAATAACACTGCCCATAAAATTTAGGATTTATTTCCATGTTTTCCAAGGAATGCAACAAGAGCAAAAACTACTACACCACTGCAACTGTCATTCATTAAGCATGAAATATATGCCAAATAATGTCATGAATTTTGCATAAACATTTTCTATTTGTCATATTTTTGTTTTCATCATTCCTTTTACTTTTGCTTCCTTTTCTCTTTTGTCCTACCATTAAGAATCAGAGACTAGAAATAATGTAATAGATAATAAATGTTTTTGTATTCCTTTTTCATAGAGTGGGGCACAATAGCAGAAAAAGAAAATAGAAAAATAAATTCAGGAAGCTCAGAGATTCTCAAAGCAGGGTGAACATAATAAGCAATGAAGTTTCACCAAAGTATCACTCAAGATTGACAGTAGTCTTATACATGGGGAGGGAGGAATGGAAGCCAAAAAGGGAAGAGATAGTTTACATTAATTACTATATGCTAGGTTTAAATTCTTTATTTTTCTGTTTATTTGTTCTATCTGTTCTTTGTCTGCTTTGTTGATGTTGTTGTTGTTGTTATTACTCTCATTAATTGATTTAGGATAACCAGATATTTTTTTCAGGGTTACGTTGTACTCTGTTGGTGTACTTGGTATGTCTTGTATGGGATTTCTGTTTGTTTTTGGTAGTTGCTGTAGGATGTAATATATGTCTTTACCTTACCAGAGTCTATTTTTAAATTCTTCTATTTCCCATTTAATGTAAGGTTCTTCTAACAGTATGCTTCATTTCCCTCATTGGTCTTTTTTTTTTTTTTTTGGTTTTTCGAGACAGGGTTTCTCTCTGTAGCTTTGGAGCCTGTCCTGGACTAGCTCTGTAGTCCAGGCTGGCCTCAAACTCACAGAGATCCACCTGCCTCTGCCTCCCGAGTGCTGGGATTACAGGCATGCGCCACCACTGCCCGGCTCCCTCATTGGTCTTTAAGACATTATTAACATACAGTTCACGTCTCCATTTTATAAGTTCCATAATTGCAGTTCCTCTGTCTCTTTCTCTTTCTCTTCCTTTTCTCCCTCCTCCATCTCATTTTAAAGTTACCTTTTGCAGAAATTAACAAATGATAAAAATCTTATATTTACCACTTCACATGCTCTGTTTCTTTATGTAGACCCAGATTTTCATCAGATGTTATAGTTTCTGTGACAAAAAAATAACTCCCTTTAATATTTCTTAACTGTTCAGTTTTACTGATAATGCTTTCTCTTAGATTTTGTCTAAAACAGTCTTAAGAGCCCTTTGGTTTTGAAGGATGTAGAGTTGTAGGCTTACAGTTTCTTTTTCAGCACCAGAAAGCCATTTTTCATTGTCTGCTTGCTTACATAGTTTATGTGAGAAGTCTGTGGTCATTCTGTTGTTTTGTGTCTTTTCTTTCACCTGTTTCTTTTAGGATTTTTAGCTTTTTTTTTATTATTATTTGTTTTGAGTAACCCTAACACATTTCCGATAGATGTTTTTGTGCTGCTTGTTTTTACTTCATATTGGTGTAATACTTAAGTGCACAAACAGCTTTAGGTACTACTTTCCATCAGCTTTGTAATTATTATTAATTGTAGTTTCTGGTGTACTTCTTCATTAATTACAATATAGGCTCCCTCAAAGGGAAACATTTTAAACATCTTTTTCTTCTTAGTAAATACATATCAAATGAAACATATGGTTGGAAATTACTTAGACCATGCAGCATTTCCAATATTGTTAAATTTTTGAGAAAAAAAATTCTATTACTTTTCTGGGCCAATTGATTATTTTATTTAATAGTCACATTTCTCTTCCCTTTTAAAAGTTTATTTTTTTCCATTTTGGTACAACTTAAACATTAAAAAATGTTACTCATCATTAAACATTAAAAATTGTTATTTCTCATTAGTTGAATAATCAAGTTACTCTATTCATCAAAGAACTAGAATGAGATAGTGTTGTTTCATAGCTTTTAGAGTGTCCTAAATATAAATTTTTGGAGGAAGCAATATATTTCTGTCTTTATTTCTTTGGTGATGATTGGGACTATGTCAGATGATCAGTGTTTTTAGTTCAGGTTTAATATGTATAGAGTATCAGCTTCCCTATGGAAGTAATCTGACCCATGCTAGGTTGAGTGATGAACATAACCTGGAACAAAGGTAGATTTCTTTTTTTCTTTTTTGGTTTTTCGAGACAGGGTTACTCTGTGTAGCTTTGCACCTTTCCTGGAACTCACTCTGTAGCCCAGGCTGGCCTCGGACTCACAGAGATCTGCCTGTCTCTGCCTCCCAGTGCTGGGATTAAAGGCGTGCGCCACCACTGCCTGGCTAAAGGTAGGTTTCTTATAGATTGTAGTCATGCATCTCTTGACCTTTATAGTCTGCTAGTTCCTGTATTGAACTGATCACATAGCTTTGGTGACCGTAGCTTTTTCAGAGAGATGTCTCTCACCGTGTTACGTTTCATGAAAACATTTAACATTATTGAAGTAGTGTTTCTTAAACTTTTATTTTTCATTGTTAATTTTATTGTTTGAGTTTTGTTAGCATTCATTCTGTTCAATTTTAAGACCTGATTTTAACCCCTTCTTGACCTAAAGTCATATAGTTAATTTCCCCCCAGCTTTGATTATCTTTCAGTCTTAAGAATAAAACCAGTTTTGTATTATTTTTATAGTTGACCATATATTTGATTTCTTGGTTCGGGTATTAAGAAAAATTATTAACTATAGTGGATACTAAGGTACCTCTGTGTGGGTTGATCACAAAACTAATACTATGACCACTAACCTAACCTGATCTTGGAACAAAAGGGGCCATCTAGGAAGTCTTTCTGTGCACTAGGGCAGGCTGTTGGGAATGTCATCTAGTTGTAGGGTCTAGATGCTGACATTTGAAAATGATTTTTTGGTGGAGCATCTGTGGCCTCAAAAATTATGAATTGTCTTAAAATTTCTTTTCAAGGAAGGAACATATGAGAGGGAGGGTAAACAAAATATTTTGTTTATAATTTGCTGTAAAGATGATTTATTACAGTTTAATATTAAACAGCTCTGTAGGCCCAAAATTTATCTCACTTGGTTCTAACTGGTGTTTCTCTCCGACACATGGTGTGAATCAACTGTCCTTCCAACTTGAAAGAGCAGAGAGTTCACTGACGTAATCCTTTGTTCTAGGGGAATTGTTTCCATTGTGCTTCAAAAGGGAGGGATATGAAAAGCCTTGACTCGTGACAAGTTCTTTCCAAGTTAGGCACAGTTGGGGGCTGAACACTGGCCCGAGGAAGTGAAGTCTATTTCCTTAACTGTCTTAAAGGTTGAACATTAACCTTTTCACATCCTTCTTTAAAAAACTGCACACCAGGGTTGGAGATTTAGCTCAGTGGTAGAGCACTTGCCTGGGAAGCGCAAGGCCCTGTGTTCGGTCCTCAGCTCTGAAAAAAAAGAACAACAACAACAACAACAAAAAACTGCACACCAGAAACTTTCCATTCACATGTTTCTGCTTTCCAGGGTTCTTCCTTAGCTCTTAGAAGTTGCTTGAGTTTCATTCCTTTTTATAGTGAATCTTCTTTGAGAAGGTTGAATGATAAAAGTCACTGTCATGAAAAGTCTCAAAAAACTATGATAAATAGCTAGTAAATCATAGGTTAATAACAGTTGAATGAGTGTAGCAATATATAAAGACAATAAAAGATTTCTTCTGAATATAAGTGCCCTACACTGTGGTGATACTATCTTTGTAAAATGTGATTTTATTTGTATATTAATAAAGTTGCCTTGGGGTCAGAGCTAGCCATAGCAGAAGCTGGGCAGTAGTGGTGCACGCCTTTAATCCCAGCACTTGGGAGGCAGAGCTAGGTAGATCTCTGTGTGTTCAAGGACACAGCCACATGACCTCCTCATCACTGCCTGTTTGTACAGACCTCCAGGTCTTCTATGGTTGGTTAACTCTGCAACTGGCTCTATGTTTCTTATTTAACAAGACGGTTACATCTACAATACATAGCATGATATGACTGTGAATAAGCATGGCATTTTGTTTTTTTTTTTAGAAGCCAAGTAATCTGGACAGAGATGTTACATTCCTTGTCTGATTGTGCTTTTGCTTTAGTATTTGCTAATGTTTATAGTATGCATTGTGTACCTACCACTGTTGTTAGTGTTTCATTTAGCCACATGAAGTAATAGCTATTTTTAATCTGAATTTCCCTGAGCTGGAATTTGAAGTATAGAAAAAGTTCAATAACTTAGCCATGCTTACCAGCTAATAAGTCACAGAAACAATACTTGAATCTAAGAAATCTGGCTTTGTAACCGGTACTCTTGATCATTGAGCTTCATGACCCATTTTGTTATACTTTAAGAATAGACTCCACTGGAACTTGTCCTCAGAGTGGAAACTTGCACTGAATTGTACTTGTATGCGATATTTGAATAATTTGAGGTTTTTTACCATGGACTAGGGAAGGAGAGATCAGGACCTAGTATATCTAGTTCTTTGAGGGCAAAATTAAGATAATGATGAAAATTATAAGAAAGCAAACTTTGGTTTTTAGAACTTTGCAATTGCTGTTGATGTTAGGATTGGTTGCACTGTAGTGAATGGACTTTTTGTTAAATGTGGCAGCAGAAGCTGAACTAGTAGTTGATGGAGAGATCTGGAAAAACTTGTCATGCTGTGAAATTGGACTGTATCACCTCTGAGATTTTATTCTTTTCTATACATTGCTGTGCTAAACAGAAGTAATTAAAAAATTATTCTTTGGGCTGTCCTCAAAAGGCACAAAAAAAGAAAAAAAAAAGAGAGGCCTATTTGATATCTAATGGAAATGTGTGTGTTGGTTTAACTTTGGTCTAAGACATGAAAGTTTAATTTTTTTTTTTAACTTTAATTCTCCACCCCTTCCACATACGCTCATGTGTTTTCTTTTTAAGACAGACTCACTGTGTTTCCCTGGCTAGCTTTGAACGTGTGATTTTCTTGCTTTTTCTGTCTCCTGGGTTCTGGGATTATAGGCTTGTTCCACCATAGTCCATGAAATTTTTAAAAATAGTTTTATGCTGTTGGTAAGGAGTTTTTGTAGATAATGTGAATGAACTAGGATGCAAGAGAAAGGCCTGTGTTTCTAGTGTACAAGTTAGGTGTTTTAGAAACAGACAAGAGATTCTATCATAGCAACCACTGGAGCTCTTTCTTTCCCCAATCCCTCCTGAGAAATAATGAAAGCACACTAATTCACTTAATTTTGAGATTATAATCAATTTTTAGGAGAGTAGATGAAAAAGACATTTCATTTTTATTTTGTATTTCTTAATAATTTATTTCTTCAGACAGTCTCATGTATCCTAGGCTGCTCTTAAGCTTAGTCAGTAGCTAAGGTTGACTCTGACCTTGATATTTCCATCTCTCAAGTGCTGGATTATGGGCCTTGTCACCAGCCTAGTTTATTCTGTGCTGAGCAACCCAAGGCTTCATGCACACTATATAAGCACTTTTTTTTTTTTTTTTTTGTCTTTTTGAGACAGGGTTTCTCTGTAGCTTTGGAGCCTGTCCTGGACTAGCTCTGTAGACCAGGCTGGCCTCAAACTCACAGAAATCCACCTGCCACTGCCTCCCGAGTTCTGGGATTACAGATGTGCGCCACCACCACCCAGCCAGCACTTTTAACAGTATTTATTATCTTTCACCCCTGAGATCAGTTTTGTAGCCCTGTAACTTGTGACAATCTTCTTACCTGTTCCTCTTGGGATCTGAGATTACAGATGTGTGCCCCTACTTGAGGCTACCATTCCATATTTTTTTATTTTATTTTATTTTAATAATTGTTAAAAATTAGGCCTTACATTAACCCCAAAGTGTTTGTTCTTATTTAATGTTTATTTTAATTAACATCTTACTGGCATTTACTGTGAATCTAGTACTGTTCTAGATTCTTTAAATGCATTTTCTTTGTTCAATCATAAAAATAACACTTGTATATTTAAGTAAAATAATAGGAACACAGAAAGTTAAAAAATAAGAATTGTAGTCAGGCATGGTGGTGTACACCTTTAATCCCAATACTCTCTTGTCAGAGACAGAGGCTAGCCTGGTTTATATAGTGAGTTCCAGGCCAGGCAGGGTTAAAAAAAAAAAACAAAAAACCAAAACTACAAAACAGCAAAAAAAAAAAAAAAAAAAAAAGGGAGAGTTACATTTATTTATCAAGATATTTATTACTGTCCTTTCTATTCCCCTAGGAATGTAAATATGTAAATATTTGGATATATTTGCTGTTGAGTGAACGTATGGTTTACATATCTTATTGTTTTTATCTTTCTTTCTTTCTTTTTCTTTCTTTCTTTCTTTTTTTTTTTTTTTTTTTGAGCTGAGGATCGAACCCAGGGCCTTGCACTTGCTAGGCAAGCGCTCTACCACTGAGCTAAATCCCCAACCTGTTTTCTTTCTTTTCTACTCTTTTAAAAAACTTCTTTCCTCTCACCTTTTATTTCCTCTCACCTTTTATTTTTCATTGTTATTGATAAAATTGTGGTATTTCTAGTAGTGATAAAGGAAACTATTTCTGTGTTTGAAGTCTTGGAAAGATTGTTTCATGTGCAAACTGGTGATAACTACTCCAGGAGGGTTATTGTCTTAATCAGTGTTCTATTGCTGTGAAGAGACACCATGAACATAGCAATTCTTAGGAAAGAAAACATTTAATTGGGGCTTGTTTACAAAGTCAAGGTTTAGTCCATTATTCTCATGGCAGGGAGCATGGTGGCATGTAGGTAGACATGGTGCTGGAGAAGTGGCGGAGAGTTTTACCTCAAGATCCACAGTTACTGGAAGAGAGAGACTCTGGGCTTGGCATGGGCTTTTGAAACCTCAAAGCCTACTCCTAGTGACACACTTCCTCCAACAAGTCACACCTCTTAATTCTTTTCAAATAGTGTCACTCCAGGATGACTAAGCATTCAAATATATGAGCCTGTTCTTATTCAAACCACCACAGTTATATTGGAGAATAGCTGAGTTATCTTGAAAAAGATACTTCATATTATTATGGTTTAGAAATGGTGAGTTAGGGGTACCCTTTTCTGTTTGAGTGACATGGTAATAGTAAGATTGCCAAGATTCAATTTCTGGATGGTCATATGATTAGTTTTTCTGTACTTTTTTCATGGCTAACAATGTAACCCTCACCCCCATATTCTTTGAGTTGTTACTCACTTTGAACACAGACACACTTGAAGGCTCCCCCACCCTCCTGTAAATATACACACCCGAACCCAGTTTTCAATACCATATTCAGGTGTAAGTTGATCTTGCTTTTCCTCCTGACATGAGGTGAGAGTTCAGTGGGTACTCTGACAGTGATAGAAGGGCTGAATGGAGCCTTCAATCCAAGCCAGACTAAAGTATAAAAATTGGTAGGTGACAGAACATTGAGGGTTGTCCCTGTCCCCTTTGTATGGCTGTGTTGTGTGGGCCTGGTTGGGTACTGATGCTTATCATTATCATAGAGAGTTCTTGGCCACTTCACAGTCTTCCAGATACAAATCTTTAATAAACACCACGCTGCCTTTCCCCTTAAAGAACAAAACTAAAAACTTTGCCAAAGATTGTTTTTCTCTCCTTTGAGAGTTAACTTTGTAATTTGGAGCATATTACCATGCTGTTTGGAAGCTGTCTGACTGTTTCCATTGTTGCAGCCTGATTGTCCATGGTTTAATCATCAGTAGTTGTGAAGGTGTTTTTTTTTTTTTTTTTTTTTTTTAAAAGGCTGCAGGCTGCATAGTACCATAAAAAATTTCCACCTGGAAGCAATTTTTCCTAAAAGCCCTTAGGGACTGCTGTCACCCTCCCCTCGACTGGCAGCAAGGACTAGAAACACCAGCTCCCCTTAGAGCCAGGCTTTTTTGCTCCCAGCTTCCAGAAGGGCTCTGGGGGAGCTAGGGAAATAACAAATTATTCCCAGACACTCTTCTGTAAGAAATTCCCGTGAGCCTTCTTTCTTCTTTTCCTTTGCTTCTTCCTGTATTAGCATTTTAGCTAAAATACAGATTATTTGCAGTAATAGGACTTGAATTTACTTTTTTAGTGAGTGTTTATTATCAACTCTAGAGCTTATCCAGTTTTGGAAAGTTGAAAGATCTTTGGGTCCTGCTATAGGCCCTTTATAATGCCTTCTCTGTGGAATGTAGGCCTTGTTCTAGGTGTGAACTCTCAAGGAACTCAAGGTCCTGTGGGAGAGATAGATATGTAAATAAATCTTGTGTATGTGGTTTTAGTGTAGCCCCCTTTCAAAGATATGAGCAAATAAACATTTTCAAGCAAAAGAATATTAACCCTTTGCCAGTGAATGTCCTTCCTTAATGGCACCCATTTATTCTTAGGCCTGTTCTTTAGTGTGACTGGAGTATTGAATGAGGTGTTTGTTTAAGAGCTTTAGGGTAATGGAGGGGAGGTTAGTATTTTTGGTGGAATTTACCCCAAACCACACATGGTTTCCTAAGGTAAGGGTCATTTCAGATTTGTATTGTCAGTATGAGGGTTAAGAGTAAATGGTGACACCATGGCTATGAAGAAATAACTCACCTTATACCACTCCAGATGAAAGGTAACCAAGTGTTTCAACAGATTTTTAAGTATATTCCTTCAAAAATGGACTATTATTGCTTTCTATAACATTAAATTTGTTTTGTTTTGTTTTTCGAGACAGGGTTTCTCTGTATAACTATGGTGCCTTTCCTGGAATTTACTCTGTAGCCCAGGCTGGCCTTGAACTCACAGAGATCTGCCTGCCTTGCCTCCGGAGTGCTGTGATTAAAGGCATGTGCCATCACTACCCCTCCTATAACATTAATTTTTTTTATTACATTTATTTATACGTATCTATATATGTGTAGCCTGGGTGGAGATCAGAGGGCGACTTGCCAAATTTGATTCTTTCCTTCTATTATATTGGTCTGAGGAATGGAATTCAGATTGTAAACAGCAGGTGCTTTTTACCTGCTGAGCCATCTCTCTGGCTCTGCCTATTTGCTTTTGATAGTAATTTTGTAATTCCCTCAGCCTTGGAATTAAATGTTTAGTATTCTTTTTGTTTTGGTTTAAATGTTTACTATTTCTTTGCATATATCACATTTATTTTTAATTTATACTTACCAGCTTAAGCCTGGGCAAATCTTGATCCATAGTTTGTGTTTCTTTTGATTCTTTTTAAGCTTTTTTTTTCCCTGTCCAGGTTCTAAGATTTCTTTTTCCTTTTTCTCTTTCTTCTTCCCTCCCTCCCTCCCTCCCTCCCTCCCTCCCTCCCTCCCTTCCTTCCTTCCTTCCTCCCTTCTCTCTTTCTCTCTCTCTTTTTCTTTCTTTCTTTTTTGGTACTTATTTTCTACCTTAAAAAACTATTACTTTTCAGAAGTCTTAGAAATATGGGTTAAGGAATATTTCTCTAGAGAAGATTTATGTTCAGCCAGTTATCTGTGGACACTGGGAAGGAGATTGCTTCTAAAGTAAATAATTATTATTCTTGAGATGATGTTTTGCTGTTTCCTGGGCTAGTCTTCAACTCCTCAGCTCAAGTGATTGATCCTTCTGCTTCTGACTTCTTAATGCTGGGATAAAAGAAATGCATCTCCATACCTGGACCTAAAATAAAGAATTTGACATTTCCCCAGACTGCACAGATAGTAATAATATGACTATGGGACTTGTTCTTTGGTTTAAAATGATTGGAAGTTTTTTGTTTTTCCCTCCTGCAATCAGAATCAGTACGAGAAGAGCAAGATTTCCTTGTAGTCTCCCTTAACCCTTCACGGAGATACCTTGGCTTTATTCTTTTTGAGGGCTGGAGGCTGTCTCTCCTGTATATAACAGGAGTATGAAGGTGTAGGTGGTTAGCAAAACCTTGATTTCTCTCTCTCTTTTTTTTTTTACCTCCAGTAACTTCAGATGTTCGTGATGTTCTTTACTGAGAAGTTATGTACTAATGATCTAGAACCTTAATTTAGATTATTAAGATTTATGAGTAGTAGTGTTTTTCATAGTGTATGCAGTACTTTGCATTGCTCACAGGGAGCATCATCTTATTTTGCTACTTCGCTCTCTATCACGTTTTTTTTGGATGGAAACAACTTTATTATTTTTCCATCCCTCAGGGTCTTCAGTGTTAGGGACTTAATTATGGAGTTTTAAATTGCTCTGATTGGCTTGGACTCACTATGGAGATCAGGCTGGCCTTGAATTTGCAGTGGTCCTCCTACTTATGCCTTTGAATGCTGGGATTACAGGCATACACCACCCTGCCTGGTTTTCATGTTTTTAAAAATGAATTAATTATATAATTAATTAATGAATTGTTATTTCTTTAAAGACAGGATCTCACTATATCACAGATGAGGTTACTAAGTAGCTCAGGATTCTTTTTCTTATGTCAGATGGGTAAAGTACCTGGTTTTATAATAAGGTTTGAGGGAGGTATGTGTCACACAATGATGTGAATACTTAATCATCATGCTTATGAACCAAAAAAAGATCCTGCCTCAAGTACTCTTATTTCTTATAACTAGAAACATTATGATTCAGCTAAAAAAAAAAAAAAAGCAATGGAACAAATCTTTTTCTTTTAACACAAATTTGTACAAAGGACAAAAATGAAGCCACTGATAAACTTTGTTGAGCCTTTATATCTTCAGCTACTAATGATGATGTTTTGTTCCAATAGGATATTACCATGGTATTAGTTATGACAGTCTCTATATCCTTAATTTGGACTGACCTTGTTTTCATTAGTTTATTTCATGTTTGATTTCTGTTGTTGATTTGTCTGATGTTTTGTGACAAATTCTCTTCTGAGACTTTTCTAGTTGTATTTAGCCCAAGCCACATTCTTTAATAGGCTCTTTGGCTAGGTGCCAGCCGAGGCTGCCCCATCCTGTTTTTAACCTATACTTTTGAAAGTGCCCACTCTTTGAAAAGAAGTGCTTCCCTTCTTGCCTGAGGCAGAATTCCCTCACAGCATCATCTTTGTTGTCTGTGCTGTCTTGGTGAAGCCAGGTACATTGGGATCTGCAAAGATAGAAAAGGATTGGAATATGTTTGCTGTTATGAGGTATCATAAAAACATTTTGATAATATATTAGTTGCTTTTTGTATTACTTTGATCAAATACGTGACAAGAAGTAACTTCAGGAAGGGTTTATTTTAGTTTACAGTTCAAGGGGATACAGTTCCATCATGTTGGGGAAGGCAGGGTGGCAAAAGTAGAAGGCACTTGGTTGCATTGCACCACAGCCAGAAAATATAGTTTTGAAATGTTAACCATTCTAGTTGGTGGTGTGAACCTGGGAGAGTAGAGCCTAAAAATGAGGCGGACTGAAGTCTCATGCAATAGCCAACTTTATTCAGAGCACCAGACAATTTATATTCTGAGGGTATTCTTGAGGGTTGAGCAAGGTCATATGAGTAAAGGTCACATGATTTAGGCTGTATACAGTCAGGAGGGCAAGTCATGCTTGGAAACATCATTCTGAATAATAATGGGTAAGATGATGGGTAACTTCTATTATTATACCTGGGAGGACCATGAAAGCACATTCCAAGAACAACTTGTTACAGAGGAAAAGAAGTTACAATGCTCTTGTCTTGTTTACTTGGAGTTTCTTACAGTGTCTTAGAAATCTCACACAGCTTCATTTATGGATCATGTTCCAACAATGAGATGGTGGTGTTCAGCTTGCTTCTTCCTTTTAACTGTGTCATAGACACTAGCCCAGTGTTTCTCAACCTTTGTTAGGGGATACCTAAGACCATCAGAAAACACAGATATTTACATTATTATTCATAACAGTAGCAAAATTAGAGTTATGAAGTAGCAACAAAAATTTATGGTTGGGGGTTGTGGTGGTTTGAAAGAAAATGACTCCCAAAAGGAGGTGTGGCCTTATTGGAGTAGGTGTGGCTGTGTTGGAGGAACTATGTTACTGTGGGGGTGACTTTGAGGTCTCCTATGTTAAGGCTACACCCAGACAATTTCCTGTTGCCTTCAAGTCAAGATGTAGGACTCTCAGCCACTTCTCTAGTACCATGTCTACTTGTATGTCACCTTGCTGAACCATGATGATAATGGACTAAACTTCTGAAAATGTTTAATACTGAAATACTGAAAATGCAGTATTAGGAAGATTCAGAACCACTGCTGTAGCCCATATAAAATAAGTCTTTCCGGATTGGTTAAATCTAATCTAGAAACAGCATCATGGCCATTCCGAGAGGCTTGTTTCCAAGGTGATCCTAGACAAGTTGACAGATCAACAATATTAGCTGTCACAGGTTTTGTGCTCAGTTTAGATATCATTGATTACAGTATGCTTCTCCAGGTACTGATGATGATATGCAATGGTTTATTTTCTTTTGTACCCAGAGCATTCAAATTGTAATACTGAAATTTGAATACAATCAATAGACATACTGAAATAAAGAAAAGGGATATAAACTCCATTTGACCTCTTGTAGTTCTCTTTCAACATCATGCTCAAATCTGTTTTTCCACTTTATTTTTAACTTTTGGAATAAACAAAAATACTAATGATGCTTTTATGGAGTTTAATGAGGAGAAAATGTTTGAGGGATAAAACCATGGCAAATTAAAAAAGATATACGAAAAAGGAAAGACCAGAACAAACTCTGGGATTTTTTTCTTGGGTAATCAAAACCAAAACCCAAAACTAAAATGCTTAGTCCTGTGTGTCTTAAGTTCTCTTTGGTCTCATGACATCTCAGTAGATATGTTTGGTCTCCTGCATTACTCTTGTTCCCACCGCTGTAGATGGGTAAATCCACATGCATTGTCTTCTCTTCCCTCTTTGCACATTTTCCGTGTGCATGGTAGAATCTTTCCACCATGATTTTATCTCCTTTAAAGCACCTGGAGATAAAAATGGGTAAGACAATCTTTGCCCAAGGGGAAACTAATGTTCTAGTATGAGGAGATTGATAATTGAACAGGCCATTAGAATATAGTTTAATAAATTTTGTGAGGGCAGTAGTTACAAACAAGGTTGGCATGAAAGGCTCTAAGTGATTGGAGATGGTTTCTCAGAAGTTAGGTTCGAGCTGTGGGTGTAAGAGTAGATGAGATTTACTTTGAAATGGAAGAAAAGGGGAAGGAAATTTGAGGCTGGAGACTGGAGTATCCTTAGTGGATACTGATTGTGGTCTGTCTTTTTTGATTTGCCTGCTACCTTGAAAATTGCACAACATTCTGTCATGTAGGATACTTTGCTAAATAGCAGACTATAAGAGGGAAATTGGCTTAAATAGTTGGAAATTGACTGACATGTAGAATATCTGGAGACAGCTGTTCAGGATTTCTCTCTCCACAGTCCAGAACCCAGGTATTTTCTTTTAAAGCCCAGATTATTGGCACAATTTCCTCTCTTTTAGGGTAGTTGCTTCACCTGTCTTATTTTCACAGGGCAGTGTGTAAGGTAAGAAAAGCAACCTCTTTTTCTGCATCCTCCAGGGGATATTTTGTTTGGTTTTTCACTAACAAATTTCCCTTCTCATTGGTGAAAGTTGTATCACACACCCATATGTTAACTGATCACTGACAAGGTAACTAACTTAAGTGTTTACCTCTTGTGGTAGGATAGGAAGGTGAAACACCAGAGTTGGGACTCAAACAAAAAAGTCAATAGTTGCTATGTAGATACAGCTAATCCACAACTGGTTCATCCTGCAATGGAATTCCTCACTTTAACTTTTCTCCCTCCCTCCTTCTTCCCCCCTCCCCCCTCTGAGACTGGGTTGGTCTTTGTTCCAGGGCAGCCAGGGCTACAAAGACGGAACTTGAACTTGCTCTGTAGACCAGCCTGGCCTCAAACTTACAGAAATCTGCCTCCGAAGTGCAGAGGTTCCTACAGTCCAGCTCCCATTCTACCTTCTCACAAGGCCTTCCTCTTTAGTCCTGGCTGACCTCAGCCTCCTGAGTGCAGAGGTTATAAGTGTGTATCACCCTACATGGCTCCTATCTTGTCTTTGGAAAAAACAGATTGAAGCTGATTTTGGCTTTATGCAAGTCATATAATTCTGTAGTGGTTTAGTGTAGGATAATAGTAAATATTTGCTGAATTTAAACTTTAAGTGCCACTTTATCAGTTAAAAACTTTTCAAATATGCTTTTGAAATCTAGGTGGCAGAGGGATATGGAACCACTATGATGTATCAAAGTATATTATTAGCAGTGCACACTAGGATGTACAAATATACTTTGTCAAATCCTTTGGTTTATTAGGGAGGTTTTGAAAATCATCCTCTTTAGGCCTCCATTTTACTTGTGTCAAACTTTAGGCTATCAAAATCACTGTTAATTTCTAAGCATTTCTTCTTGTTTACTTTTTGTAGTATTAGAATATTCTTGTAATGACATAGATAGGCAACCACATGATTATGTGTTCCATAGTCTTGTTTAACTGTTATGTATCTTGTGTTAGAAGCACAGAGAAGTACAATAATGTTTCAAGGAGTCAACCTTTTTAAGATTTTGCCTTTTATTAATTAATTAATTTATTTTTGGGAGTGGGGATAAGGTCTCAGGTAGCCCTGGCTGGCCTCAAACTTGCTGTGTAGCTGAGGATGGCCTTAAACTCCTGATCCTCCTGTGTTTGCCTCCCTAGTGTTGACATAGTGGGCATATCCCACCATGCCCAGTTTTATGCAGTTCTGGGGCTTTCTGTATGCAAGGCTCCCCTTAACCAGTTGAGCTACATTCTCTGCCTTGGACCCACAGATTTGATCAAATGTAGTTTTTAGATTTTTTTCAGCAGTCTGTTTTATTTGATTATATCAAATCCATGTTGTAAGGAATATTAGAATTTGGTCATCACTAGATGGCAGTCTTTCTCCACTTGAAGTCCTTTGTTCAGAAGAGAAAATAGTGCAATACTTATTTAAGAATAGTGCTGACTGCCAGTATAAAGCTAACTTAGTAAATCTCTAACTTTTTCAGAGTTTAAGAATTGTTTATTTATTTATTTTTGCCGTTTATACGTGCTAGGTCTGTTGTTCATTGATGGCTTATGCTGAAATATATTTGAAATGCTGAGTCAATGTGAATGAACTATGAGGTCTGTTTACATTTGCTTTTTACTGTGGTAGAGGCAATTTGTAATTGAAGACACAAAATGCAAGTGTATTTTCACCTATTTTATAGTCACATGGAAACTATATATCCTTTCACTTGCATATAGACAAAAATTCACGCAAAGCTTGGTAGTTGCGGAATTTGCACAAAATGCAAAATATAGGGTCTCTAAACAGTGTCTACCTTCCTTCATTTAGATGTGTGTATTTCAGATTTGAAGTCTACCTTTTTTTGTTTTTTTTTTTGAGATGACGCCCTACTAGTTTAGCTCACTGTTGTTACTCAGGCTCCTGCCTCAGCTTCCTGAATACTAAGATTACAGACCTGGGTGCTCTGCCCCAATCACTTCTTACTTTAATTTTTAAATTTTCTACTCTGAAGGCTCACTGTAAGCCTTAAAAGTCAGTCAACAACATAAGTGAAGAGAGAGTTATAATCGTGAAGATCTAAGTAGAAACTCTGTGATACTGATAAGGAGATTAAAACTACCACCTGCTGACTGTCCTCAAAATTGCTCTTTCTCAATGTTTGCCAGAATTGGGAAGCTTAATGCTCAGCTAGTACTTCAGGGGAAATTGTAATTGATTGCTGTTTCCTATTTTGTAAATGAGAACGCTCTGAAGGTCAGAGAGCTTAATTGAATTGGCCAAAGATGTAGCTAATTACAGTGCCAAAACCAAGGCCCCACAATCAGTGAGCTAAAATCCACATTTTCTTACTTTGATTTTCTTTTTTATAGGAAATCCAGGGTGGTATTATTTATCTAAATAAGTCTAAGTTCTAAATTTCTTTTCGCTTCTTATTTTTCTTTGAGTAGGCTTTACATAGTTTAGGGTGGCCTCACACTATTTAGTTAGCCTTGCCTTGGATTCCTCATCCTCCTGCCTCCACTTCCCAATTGCTGGGATTATGTTCCACCATACCTGGTTCCTGAATTTCTGAACCTTGGGATTTTTTTTCCCCCTCAAGTTTGTCATTTGTCTTTGGAGAGAAGGAATGAAAATCTTTCCTGGTATAACCTAACATAGAGGTTATTGCTGAGACAGAATATACTGAAATTGAAACCAAAAATTTAAAAAATGAATATCATTCTGTGTCTTTAAATTTGAGGATTTTAAGTGATCCTCCCCACTCCAGTTTTCTAAATAACAAGGAGTTTGAGTATCTTTCCTTAGAAGATTGCTTTCCTTTCTTTGAAAGTTAAGCTTGAAACTTACTGGTAGGTGGTAGGTTCTATCTTGTAATTCTCTTCTCAGAAGTGCTATAATCATCATGCCATTTTCTCTTTAAAGGTCTGTCTATGATGGTGAGGAACATGGACGATTCATGGAGAAGCTAGAAACTCGCATCCGCAATCATGACCGAGAAATTGAGAAAATGTGCAACTTTCACTACCAGGGCTTTGTGGACTCTATTACTGAACTGCTGAAAGTACGAGGGGAAGCCCAGAAACTCAAAGTAAGGGGCCACTGCCGGACATCTGCTCCTCTGTCCTCTTCAGGGGTTCTGATTACTTCTGATTGAAAGAGAAGGAAGGGCCCATACTGTGTGACATAGTGTAGGACAGGCTTGCTTTATTTTCATGGGATAGATATTGTTTGCTCTCTTCTTTTCTTTTCTTTTTTTAAGTTGACAGCTTTCTTTCTTTCTTTATTTTATTTTGCTTTTTAAAGATTTATTTATTTATTATGTATACAGCACAAGAGGGCACCAGATCTCATTACAGATGGTTGTGAGCCACCATGTGGGTGCTGGGAATTGAACTCAGGACCTCTGGAAGAGCAGTCAGTGCTCTTAACCTCTGAGCCATCTCTTCAGCCCCTTGCTCCCTCTTTTCAAATGTAGAATTGAGGTGAAGATACATGCACAGCCTGACCAAAACCACAAAATTGGTATGAAGTGATCATACTAAAGTACATGTACAGTTTAGGTATGATCACATTATTTTCCTGGTTTAAAAACCTGCATAGCAGCTCCCTTTGGTTAGGTTTGAGAGAACACAGTCAGCATCCTTAGTATAAAACTTCAGGTTCCATCCATCTGGCTATGCCATTTCTTCACTCTCATCTCTTGACTTCACCTAAGATCATGATGATGATGATGATGATGATGATGATGATAATTTGAGATAGATTCTTCCTATGTAACCTAGCCTGACCTCAAACTTTATGATCCTCCTTTCTTAGCTTACCAAGTGCTGAGACTACAGGTGTGTCTCATTGTATCTTTGTGTAATAAGGATTTGTATGAAATAAGGAAAGGAATTTATACCCAAACCCACATAAATAAGATTATGGCTTTTTGGATGTAAAGAGTACTCTTTTAAGTTAGTTTAATTGGAATACCTACCAGTGGATTGGAACAAGTGACTAGTGACTGCTTCTTTCAAGCCACCAGTTAAAGCCACCAGTGTCTTTGCTGACAAAGCTGCTTCCCAGAAGTTAAAGCACTGCTATACTTACTTGAAAGGCCAAGGTGGAAAGATCTGTGGCAGCTGTGGAGTGCTGCCCCAGGGTGAAGACTCATGTTCAGGAAGGAGACTGGTCTCAGGCAATCCCTTCTCTTAGACAGGTGACCTTGCTTGTTGATCTGAAGACTATTCTAAATTTCTGCTATATTAAACAGTTTAGATTTTTGACATTTTCTGTGAAAACTCATCTGTCAGAAATAATAGTTTTATTTTCTTCTCTCTAGTCTTTATGCTTTTATTTTCCTTGTTGGAATCTGAATAGAATCCTTAATAGGATTTTTTTTTTTCTGCATGGGGTTAACTTGACAACGAATATAAAATTCATCTCAAGAATATATTGCTAAAAATAAAAGCAAAGAAACAATTTTTAAAAATTTTCTTCCAGCCATTTAATATTTTTCCATTTATTTAAAAAAGTTTTTTTTTCATTTTACATACCAATCCCAGTTTTCCCTCTCATCCATTCTCCTGCCCCCCCCCCCCCCCAGTCCCCCCATCCCACTCCCCACCCACTTCTCAGAGAGGGTAAGGCCTCTCTGGGGAGTCAACAAAGTTTGGCATACTAAGTTGAGGCAGGACCAAGTTCCTCCCCCCTGTGTCAAGGCTGAGCAAGGTATCCCATCCTAGGGAATGTGTTCCAAAAAGCCATGTCATGCACCTGGGATAAGTCCTGGTCCCACTACCAGGGTTTCCCCAAACAGATCTAGCCACATAACTGCCACTCACATTCAGAGGGCCTAGTTTGGTCCCATGCATGTTCCCCAGCTGACAGGCCAGAGCCATAAGCTCTCATCAATTTGGGTCAGCTATCTCTGTGGTTCCCCCCCACCCCCCATGATCTTGACCTCACTTGCTCCTGTGATCCCTCCTCCCTCACTTCCACTGAAGTCAAAGAAACAATTTATTGAAAGGCTAAGCAAGCTATTAGAAAATATAGTATAAAACTGCAGTAGTTAAAAAAAAATTATTTGACTGTAAAACATGACTTAAATGGATATGAAACCATTAAATTTTGCAATTATTTAAATGTAAATTTTTGTGTTTAACTACAGAAATATCATTGTGTTTGAATATAGGTGCTATACTGTTTCCAGCCGTGGGATATTATATAACATACACAGATTGCACTATGTTATATAAAATATCATTACTTATATAAAAGTTTCCAACATTTTGAAATCTCAAACACATTGGATCCTAAGAAATGTATGATAGAATTCATCTATCTTGAGAAACAGGGTATTGCCAACATCATTAAATAATTCTCTCTTCTCTATGCTTCTTAGATGCTTCCCCCATTTTAGATGTAACAAGTCTTTTGATAATGTGCTGTTTTTCCTCATTCAGCCCTCAGCTCCCATCACAGTCATGATTATTCTTTTCCATTTTTTAAAGTTCTTGTGTATTGCAAACTTCTCTCACAGATACTTGGGATCCTGTTCCACAGTGGGCCAAAGGATATAAAAGATGTGGAATATGATTTAGGGCAGATAGTATGGAATACTGCCTGGAATCTCACCAGGTGATTGGTACTCACTTTTGTCCTATTTTCTCTCCTACTTTAAATGGATTCAAGTTGCAAATTCCTTGAGATTGGTCAGAATGCCTCTGAAGGAATACTTGACTGTGTTTTTTGTGTTTGGTATGCTTGATTGCTTCAGACTCTAACTGGTTACTCTGAAGGTTGGGAATAATGTTTAGCTATACACCTGGTAAGCTCTATTTTAGGGGACCCGTTTGACCTAGGTGATGAATGTTGAGATTCTTAACTCTAGAAAAGAATTTAAAAGTGGAAAAGTTTAAGAATTAACTACTTATAACACTAATTAATACAATGACATTACACTTTCCATGATGCCCATTATTTTGGCTCCTATTATTATTCATTATTTAGCATCTGTATATGAGTATTTATACATATGTGTGTATGTAAATGCACTTCCATATCTGTTTTTGAATTAGAAGTGTCTTCCTAGACAGTTGATATAGCCTCTTTTCAATGTAGCGTACAGAATAGTTATCAGCTTGAATTAAAATAGCTATTGTTTTTCTTACCATTAACATAGATTAGGCTCCTATAGAGATGTTTATGATGATGGTTTGCATGGAATCAGTTTAGTGGACATCGATCAGCATCTAACAAAACTCGAAATTAAGCATACTAGAATTGAATAGGAAATAAAAGTGTAGTATGTCTAGTAAAGATAAACATTGTTTCTTGAAATTGTGTGTGTGTGTGTGTGTGTGTGTGTGTGTGTGTGTGTGTGTGTGTGTGTGTGTGTCTGTCTGTCTGTCTGTGTGACTTTGTTTCTGTCTCTCTCCATTCATGTATATGTGTATGTCTCTGTGTGCCTGTGTGTGTGTTCTTTCTGTGTATATGTCTGTGCCCCATGTGTATCTCTGGTGTCTCTGTGTATGTGTCTGTATTCCTAAGGCTTAATGTAAAGTGTATATCAGTTTGAGGTTAGAAACACTGAGAAAGGATGTAATATGAACAATAGTGTTAAATGTAGTTATACTGGAAATTTTAATTTTGGGAGACCTCTAGAATAGGATAAAAGCATCCAATTTATTATTGAATAAGTACTTTGAAGGTGATAATGCTGTCATTCATTGTAAACATACCATTTTTATTCACATTGTTTGAACGGCTTCTCTTACTTTGAGCTTAATCCTACTTTCTAGGTATAGGCATTTATTAGGAGCAACCTCTCTTCTAGCTCTTCAAGATATTTGAGGCAGCCATCATTTAGGTATGGGGTGTAGTGTACAGGGTCCAAGTATAGTGTGTAGTATCTCCAATGAGTTTTCCTTTATCTATGGGGTGAAATAACTTCATTTGTTTTTCATGTGAGGTACTTCTAAAACTTGAATGTTTAATCATGTTGCAGTTTGTCAGTGGCCTTCATGACACATGACATCTGAATGTCATTCTCATCATTTGATCTGCTCTTATTTTAGAGTAGGCACAGCAACTCTGGCTTGTAGGCCAAATCCAGTTTGCTTTCTATTGCTGTAAATAAAGTTTCATTGGGACCTAGCCACACCAGCACATAACATTTTATATATGGCTGCATTCCTATTCATTAGTTACTGCAGAGGTTTTGTACCTGAAAAACCATTTTATTGTAATGGAAATAGATTGCTGCCCCTTTTCGAAGTGATGCTTCAGTGAATGCCTTAGATTTACACTTGGCAGCTATATTCTGTCTTGCTTCTCATAGAGCTCACAGTCTATTGGTTAATGGTGTTTTTTATATATGGTACTCTTAGGAAAATAATTAAGAGGTAATATGAGTATTGCCTCTTTTTCTCAGATTTCATAAAGTCTTTTTTCTGGAAGAGGTCAGATTTTATTTTGTCTTTGAAAGTAGGGGTGTGTACTCTAATCTGCTATAGATTATATTATCCAGATATAGTGTATAATTTAAGATAAAAAAATAAAAAAATACGTTTTATGAAAAACTAGTTTCTGGAGATGATTTTGAATCAAATAAGTTTGGAAAACATTTCATATTATGTTCCTTTCCTGAGCATTTATAGTGTTTGTTATTCTCCCCTCTGTGTGTGTATGTATGCAATGCATATGTGCCTATGTGTTAATAACATCAACTGATATTTCTTGATGCTCTAAGGGACACTGTGGGAAATACTGGGTTGAGAAATGCAGTAAAAGTATAAGGATTACCAGTCACTAGTGGAAGCCTAGGTAGTCTCTATGTAAGAGTGTAGAAGTTAATATTGTCTATATTTTGATAATGTCTGAGATGATAAGGAAATTACTATTCTAAAATTTTATTTTTTTATGTTAGTGGAAACATCAAAAGTAGATAATTGAAAAAGTGTGTGCTTGTTACTTTAAATTATAAATCATAGCTCATTTAAGGCTTAGTGACATATTTTTGACTGTCTGATGATGAATTCATGGGGATATGGAAATATTAGAAGCTGTTATGAATTAATGACCCCAAACTATTAAATAATTCAGTTTGTAGCATTAAGAAAATAACTAGTAAAAACTTGACTTGCATTATAAAGTTGAAATTATACCTAGCCTTTTCAGGAATAAATTGTGAATAAGAAATGTCTGTGTTAACATTTGTTTTCTAAACATTGTACAGCTGGTAAAACTCTTTGGATTAGTTTCTATTTTATTTATTTCTCATTTTTTTTTCTTTTCCTTTTCCCTTTTCTGTCCAAAGTTACAATTTGATCTTGGGATACTATAGATTACCCCAGGCTTTTCATATTAAAATTTGATCTTTATCCAACTATTACCCAAGTGTTTGTTTCTTATGAGTTTAAATTGTCTTCTCTCCGCAGAACCAAGTGACGGATACTAATAGAAAACTGCAACATGAGGGCAAGGAAGTAAGACCAGTTTCCTTTTGACAAAGTTTTTCTGTTTTGTGCTGTTCTTTTTGGATGATTATTCTTCACTTTGTGGCTTATAAGAATTTAAGCAGTGTGTTGGAATTGTTACTTCTTGTAGTGTTTACCTGAATAAATACAGACACCACAGGGCACAATGAAATAAGATGCAGCCCCTTTGGCTGTCTTAAAAAAAAAAAAAGAAAAGAAAATCCTTAAGTAGTCCTCCATACCTGCTGGAATGTTTCTCCTCCATCTTCACCTGCCTCCACCCTTCTCTTAATGTTTTTTTGTTTTTTCCCCAGCAAGGGTCTCATGGAACTCAAGCCTTCTTTGAACTGATCCTTCTACCTCCACTGTTGTGATTACTGGCATATGCCACCATACCTGGTTTATATTCTTTTTCTTTTGCTCACTAGCTTTCCTTCCCTCCCTCCCTCCCTCCCTCCCTCCCTCCCTCTCTCTCTCTCTCTCTCTCTGTCTCCCTCCCTCCCTCCCTCCCTCCCTCTCTCCTTCCCTCTTCCCCCTTCCTTTTTTGTAATAATTTACTTATTTCATGTCTGATAATAAACCAAATATCTGTATTTTTTTTTCAAGCAGGATATTATTATGTTGCCCAGGCTAGCCTAGAACTCACTCTGTAGTCGAGGCTAGCCTTGGACTTATAATGTCTTCCTGCCTCAGTCTCCAGAGTCCTGGGGTTATAGGGATATGCCCCTCACCTAGCTTATATATTTCTTAATAAGATCTTCCCCAGGACCTTATTCCTAATTGCAGTCTCACCCTCATTCCCTGCATTCTTTCTGCTTTTTCTCATTTTGTTTTTCTCCACTTTGCTATCATATTTTTGGTGTACGTTTTTTACTTACGTAGTTGTTTTTGTTTGTTTCCCTCTGTTAGAATTAGCTCCACATAGTTAAGGGATTTTACTTACATTATTCATCAGTGCACCTCTTCCGGTTTTCTAAACAGCAACTGTTGAAAAGTGAGTGCTCAACAAATATTTCTTTTAAAAAATAATCATTGATTCTATTAATTGACAAACTTATCATTTAAAATTTTCTAATTTGTACTTTTTTATTTTCTATTTTACATCCATTTATTTATTTGTTCCAAAACCAAGACTGTTACTTCTACTATTTCATTGATGGGAAAACAAGAACAGATGATCTGAAATTTATATAATAATCAACAAAGCTGATCTCAAAGTCAACCTTTTCTGACTTGAAGTACATTCTTCTGTGTCATCCACCTTCCTTCTCTGTATTCTTTTCACATACCTAAGGCTATAATTTTTCGGAGTGTGTGTGTGTGATAAATCCTGTAAATAGATATGTAGATGGTTTCCTTTCACATAGTCCATACTCTGAAGAAATAGTTTGTTACATTGTGAGATGGCTATGAGAAGAGAGTCAGTTATTCGTCAGTAAATGGATCTTGTACAAAAGCTGTATCCTGTAAATATGGAGCTTGTTTGTTAAAATGGGGACCTAGTTGAATATAAGGGGTACTGCCTTCCTTCAGGAGCCCAGTACTCACAAGGAAATGTAAATCATGGAGTCTGTACAGGGTTTGGAGAAAAATGGGCAAATGTTTTATTTTCTTCCTGGATAGCCTTTGTGCTTTAGGGTTCATTTTACGTAGCCTGTTTTAGACATGTGTGCAGGGTGGGGAGAATGTAGGAAGACATGTGGGAATGTTTCACTGATTGAAGAAAGCAGTTCCTTAGCTTGCATTGTAAGTCTTACTAGGAAACTGGGATTCTTGGCTGCATTGAATGCAGAGTAAGAAAATGTAACTGAAAACTTTTTATTTACAGTTCTTGGCATAATTCTGTTTTTTCCCCCCTTTTGCCAAGTTGGTAATAGCAATGGAAGAGCTGAAGCAGTGTCGACTACAGCAGAGGAATATTTCTGCCACTGTTGATAAGCTAATGCTGTGTCTTCCAGGTGAGGAAGTAGGAATGGAGTAGGATTCTTGATGTATTTCCTTTAGCTGAGTTAGTTGTTTATTTTGTTTAAATGATGCCTGTATGATCTGTTTTCTCTTTCAAGTCCTAGAGATGTACACCAAACTGAGGGACCAGATGAAAACCAAAAGGTAAGGTTTTTTGTTTTTTTTTAAAATTGAGCAGTTTTTATTATCTAAAGTTTCCTTAATTTATAATACTTAAAAAAGATTTGTTTTGTGTGTGTGTGTGTGTGTGTGTGTGTATGTCTGTATGTCTGTGTGTTTACTATGCACATGTGGGTGTCCACAGAGACCAGGAAAAGGCATTGGATCCCCAGGAGCTGAAGTTACAGGCGTTTGTGTGGATGCTGGAGTCTGAATGTGGGTCCTTTGTGAGAGCAGGAAGTGCTTACAACCACTGCCCTATTCCTCTAGCCACTCTGTTTGCGTCTTAAGCCGTCTTCGTCTTTCTTTGACTTCCATAACCTCATCAGGTTTGAGGAGTAAAGGCCTG
The DNA here is from genome assembly GCF_903995425.1 of Onychomys torridus. Classification (NCBI taxonomy): domain Eukaryota; kingdom Metazoa; phylum Chordata; class Mammalia; order Rodentia; family Cricetidae; genus Onychomys; species Onychomys torridus. Next base: position 114,832,783 of record NC_050445.1, read on the forward strand.
TCACTGTTTTTTTCTTCTCTCTTTGGGAGATAGATTGTCAGTGTCTGTTACCATGCACGGCTTGATCTTGCTATTTTTTAAAAGGTCACATGTGACAATCTCTTTTTTAGTTGAACTCCTTAGATCTTTTATGCCTAATACATTTATCTATATATGACTTTCAGTCTAGTTTATTTTCCATTTGTCCTCACTGTTACTTGTTCTTTCTCTATGTATCTTCTTTTGTCTCAATCAGTTAACTAGATTTTAGGATTCTGTCATATCTTCACTAATGCCTTATAATCCATACCTCTACAGTTCTTTAAAATGATTGCTTCTAAGCTTATAATAATCCTTTTTAACTTATAGTGAATCTTTAAAAATTATGGAAAATCATATAGAACACAGGGTTCTTGTAATAGTAGCACCTATTTAAATGGAAATGCTTTATAGATTTAATCATTATCTATTGTATACATGAAACTATCTCATACTACCCCGTATTTGTATGTAATTATTATTTGTCAATTAAAAATTTTAAACTATACCTCTGTTTACCCTCTTTCCTTGGTGTTATTGCTGTCATTGCTCTTATTTCAGGATATGGCATAGTGCTTATAATATACTTGTATTTTTGCTATAAACTTCTAAGTTAAAATATTTTTTCTCCTTTTTTATTTATTATATTTGTGTTTTAATTTTACACATCAGCCATGGGTTCCCCTGTTCTCCCCCCCTCCCTCCCCCATCCCCACCTTCCCTTCAGCCCCTCCCCTCCATTTCCATCTTTAAAGTAAGATTAAAAAGTCTTTGTCTATATATTTTAAGTGATTCTAGCCCTCTTGTTTCTTTATATAGACCTAAGTTCTTTACCATCTCTTTTTGGATTAGTGTGATAGCTGTGAATTCTTTATTTATTTAAATAATTAAATTAAATTTAAATTTTATTTAAAATAAATAAAAATTAAATAATTTAAGTATTAAATTATTGTTGTTTTTCCTATACAGTAGCATCCACCAGTTTATGTGTCTAGCTTCGTGTTGTTTTAGACTATTCATAAGGTTATGCCATTGCCTTCATTGCCTGACTGCAGAACATGTCAGGCTCCTCAAAAAATAAACCTTGTTCCCATTCTTCCTTCCCTTAGATTGAGCAGTCACCACTTTACTTTATATCTGTATGTTTGCATATTGTGATTGTCTCATAAAGGGGCTACACTGTATGAGGTTGTCTACATTTGACTTCTCTCCCTTTTACAGTGTTTTCAGGATTCAGCCATGCTTTGGTGTGAATCAATACTTCACTCCTTTTTATGGGGTTGCTTTTCCAATGTGTGGTTGGACTGCATTTTATTTTTTAATCATTTGACAAACATTTGGGTTATTTTCACTTTTTAGTTATGATGAATAAAGCTATTTAGAGACTTATAAATTTTTTTTTGAGACTTGTAAATTTTTATGTGGGCATATACTCGCTAAGTTCTCTTGGGAATATTCCTCTGGGTGGAATTTCTGGGTCATGCTGTGTTTCTTAAATACACTGTTTTATGAAACTGGTTGACTACTTCTCAAAGCAACTGCATCTTTTTAATCTACCTAACATCATCAAATGATAGTTAGTGCTTATTATTATTTAAAACTTTTAGATTTACTATTTTATTATTTTATGCATATGAGTATTTTGCCTAGATAAGTGTACACTACATGTATGTATATACTCTTGAAGGTCAGAAGAAGGCTTTGGATCCACTGTGACTGGAGTTAAAGATGGTTTTGAGCTAAAATATGGGTGCTGGGAGTTGAACCTGGTTCCTCTGAAAGAGCAACAAGTGCTCTTATATGCTGAGCCAGCTCTCTAGCCCCAATGTGTATTATTGTCTGTCTTCTAGTTATAGGCATCCCAGTGGAAAGTGTTGTCTTATCTCCTACATGGATCTAATTGGTGTTTTCATGTATTTGCTATTCTGCTACATCGTGAATCTACTTTTGAACTAATTTTGTTACTCTGGTTATAGGTAAAAAGTAAGTTTTGGACATTATAATGTTGATAAGTGTCTGGAGTTTGGGGGAACTTTTTTTTTTTTTTTTTAAAATGTTGGGCTTTATTTTGGAGAAGTAGTGGTTTGTAGATCTTATCCCTCCAGACTCCATTTTAAATCTCTGCTAGGGCCAGCTATGATAGCTCATGTCTTTAATCCCAGCTCTCAGGAAGCTGAGGCAGGTAGATAGATCTCTGTGAGTTTGAGGCCAGTCTTGTCTGTAGAGTGAGTTTCAGGCCAGCTGGGGATGCATAGTGAGACACTCTCCAACGCTAACAACAAAAACCAAAGCTCTGCTAGGCCAAGCGTAGTCAACTTTACAGAATATTTAATCTGGTCTGGATGGAGCAGTGGTATCTATGAACCTTGCCATTTGGCTCTTTGGGGGTTAGGGCATTTTTCTGCCTTTTCTGACCCCCCTGAAGTGCTCATCTTATGCCTCCCTGTTAGTCTATAGCCACCCCTCTCCTCTCCTCCATCTCCTCTCCCCTTTTCCTCACCTAGCATACCCTGGTCTAGTACTCAGCAAAGACTCCAGGGAAACTCTATGCAGGTTTCCCCCTCCCTCCCTCCTTGTCCCTCCCTCTCCCTCTCTCTGCTACAACCTTTTAGATACAACTATTTGATGATACCTTAAGTCAGTAAATCTTCAGGCTCTCTTGAGGGTTTTCCCTGTGTCCATGTTGGAGAGATCACCTTCATGTAGATAGCCCACCTTGTTTATTCTCTTCTTTTGGAGTTCATTTATCAGCTGCCTGCTGTTCACTGACTGAAAACAGTTGTTTTAGGTATTAGCCAGGATCTACTTGTTTATAAAGTGGTATGTCGTGTCTGTTTCTTGTTTTAAGCTTTCATGGCTGAAGGACAGGTTATTTCTGTTTGAGCTGTAAATATTGATTATACTATTGGGTTTTATATTTTATAAAGAGTCTCTAGCACATATCTTTGTTAATAATGTTCTATTAGTAAAGGAAGTACTGTTTTTCTGTGGTGAAAGCTTATATTTCATATTTTATTGTTATGAATAAGAGGAAAAATTTATTGGTAATTGTGATTTACTTTTAGGAGCTTCTTACTAGAAGTTAAAAAAATCTTGAAACAGTCCTTTTTACAATAGTATTTAACCATTTTATCTCTATTAAACCTCCTAGAGAAGTGGTTCTCAACCTTTAGGTCACAACCCTTGGGGTGGTGGTCAAATGACCCTTTCACAGGGATTGCCTAAGACCATTGGAAATCACAGATATTTACAATTCTTTTTTTTTTTTTAAAAGATTTATTTATTTATTATGTATACAGTGAGTGTTCAGCCTGCAGACCAGAAGAGGGTACCAGATCTCTCATTGTAGATGGTTGTGAGCCACCATGTGGTTGCTGGGAATTGAACTCAGGACCTCTGGAAGAACAGCCAGTGCTCTTAACCTCTGAGCCATCTCTCCAGCCTGATATTTACAATTCTTAACAGTAGAAAAATTAGAATTATGAAGTATCAGTGAAGACAATTTTATGGTTGGGAATCACCAAAACATGAGAACTATATTAAAGGATTTCAGCATTAGGAAGGTTGAGAACCATTATCCTAGAGGGAAAAGGGGAGCTGAGCACACATGCAAATGAACTGGAACAATTGGCTTCTCATTGTTTTTCCTTTTCTGTGTAGCTTTGGCTAGCTTCAAACACACTGTGATCCTCTTGCCTCTGCCTCCTGATTAAGGGTATGTGCTACCACACCTGGCCTCACTAGTTAATTTATTTTTATATATTTAAAGATTTTCTTAGAAACAAATTTTGATTATGTGTTTATGTGTGTGTGTTTATGCATTTGAGTGCAGGTATCCCTAGAGTTTAGAAGAGGGTATCAGATTTCCTGGAACTGGAGTTATAGGTGGTTGTGAACCACCTAATATAGGTACCGGGGTCCAAACTTGGGTCTTTTGCAAGAACATTAAGTCCCCAGTTACTGTTTTAAATGACTTATTAATTTGTGTTATTACCATATGTGGTATATGTACTTGTCACTGTGAATGTGTATACATGCGTGCAGGTTTATTAAGTGCATGTGGTGGCCAGAAGTTGATGTTGGGTTTCTTTACTTGATCACTCTCCACCTTTATTTTTTGAGACAGGTCTGCCAGTTAACCTCAGGGTTCCACCTGTCTGCATCTCACATAACTGGGGTTATAGGCATATCTAGCGTACCTGTCTTTTTTTTTTTTTCCCCATATGCGATGGGGATCCATCCACACTTAGGTTGTTATGCCTGTGCAGCCATCTCCACAGCCTGCATTCAGTTTTTAAAACTTTATTTAATTTTATGTGTATGTGCTTCAGTACATATCTGTGCACCATTTGTGTTCAGGAGTTTACAAAGGTTACAAGAGGCAATTGAGGTCAGAAGACTCATTGAATCCCCTAGAGCTGGAGTTAAAGATAGTTGTGAACTACCATGTGGGTGCTGGAAACATGGGTCCTCTGCAGGAAGAGTAAGCACTCCTAACTGCTGAGCTACCTCTCTAGCCCTCTACGTTCACTTGTAATAATACAGATTACTGCACAAATCCTGAATGATCTTATAATAAAAACCTGGAGCCAGATATCAGGGTAAAAGCTGAAAGACCAGAGAAGCAGAGCAAGCCACAGCCACCACCTCTTACCTCACCAACTCCTCAGCCTGAAAGAGAGCAAGTTCCTGTCTCCTCCCACCTTATATTCCTTTCTCTGCCCAGCCATATCACTTCTTATCTCAACCTTCCTAGTGCTGGGATTAAAGGTGTGATCCCAAGTGCTGGAACTAAAGGTGTGTGCCAACATTGCCCAACTTCTATGTTTAATCTAGTAGCTTGTTCTGTCCTCTGATCTTAAGGCAAATTTTATTTGTTCAAAATATCACAATAGATGCTGATAAAAAGTAATGTCAACATCTTGAATGGGATTTCCATGGACTGTATACATGGGTTTTTTTTCTTTTGTTGCATGTTAAATATTTAATTGGAATGGGGGGTAGGCTGGGGAGTAGGCTGGGGGGGCGGGAGAGGGGAGGACAGGGGAATCCATGGCTGATATGTAAAATTAAATTATAAAATAAAAAAATTAGAAAAGAATATTACAATAAATGTGACATTTAGCTGTATCTAAAGCAAAAAAATATTTAATTGGATGCCATTGTTTAGTTGTCTATCTGTGATATCGAACACTCTAGAAATTTGGATAATTTTATTGATCTGTTATGTTTGGGACACAAGCTTGCTAGAGGAAAAGGGACAATGGGGAAATAAGGTGCTGTTCTTTGTTGCCAAAAATCATTGAGTTTTGTACTAATTAGCTTTGAAAAATATGGTTCTGTTTGATAGAGCTGATGTTTTCATCATGGGCTACATGTCTGCAGGCGGCATGGCTAGATCCTCCTCATTCTGTAAACAGAACTCCAAGATAGAACTAAACCCCAGAATGTATTTATCTTTGTGGCTTAATTTCTGGCTTTTTACCCATTCTAAAGTTTTTTTTTTTTTTTAGAGGCACTACATTTTATTACACATAGCTCTTCATACCTAGTTGTGTCATTGCTATTCTGAGTACACTAAATAATATAAAAAATTATAATGTGTTAGAGTCTAAAATTTTAATGAAAATAATTATTTCAGATTTATTTATATTTGTACTTTTATTTCTAAGTTTAAAGGAAAATAAACGTTTCTTTTCTTCATTTGTTTGGACTAAGAATTTGATTCTTGAAACCTAGAGAGGACATAAAAGGAAATAAACTAGTTTCTGGTCTTGGTGTATGGTGTTGAGTGTGTTAAGACAAGAGTTGAAATGTCTTCTGTGAAGAGATATGTCCAAACTTGACCTGTACGTCTGTTTCATTTGTGGAAGGAGTGAGTTTTCCTGTTCTAGACAGATATGGGAAATGTCAAAATTAGGGGATTTTAAAGGCTGAAGAAGAAATATGAATATTTTGATGTCTACGGAAAAAACACTGATTCTCACTTTTGTATGTTTTTTATTGAACTTTTGTGTCTATGAATTGTATTTATTGATATATAGCTATAATTATTAATAAATTATGCATGTATACATATTTATATTATTTTTTTTGGGGGGGGATGGTGTCTGGACTGTAACTTACTGTGTAGTCCAGGTCTTGAACTCAGGGTGAACCTCCCACTTCAACCTCTCAAGTACTGTGATTACAGGTCAAAGCCACCATGTCTGGCTTACATGTATACTTTACAAATGTTGTGATTGTTCTTGTAAGGTCTGTTTGTTTTTAAATTAGTGTACCACCCAGGAAAATTTATGGAAAGGATAGATCAAACTCTGAGTTCATCTCTATGCTCCAAAATCCTATTTAGCACATTGTTCTGAGGTAGAGGATGGATGAACCAGACGTAGAACTAAAGAGAACCCAGTGTTGTCCTTGATCTAGGCAAAAGCTGAGAAGTGTTAGATAGAGCTGAATTTATTTCTTTATTTCTTTATTTATATATATTTATTATTTATTTATTTATAAACAGCCTCAGTTTTCTCTATAGACCATCTCTCATGCATATTTTATTTTATTTCATTTTTATGTGCATTTGTGTTTTTGCCATGGGTGTCGGGGTTCCCTGAAACTGAAGTTACAGACAAGTGTGAGCTGCCATGTTGGTGCTGGGGAATTGAACTCGGGTCCTCTGGAAGAGCAGTCAGTGCTCTTAACCTCTGAGCCATCTCTCCAGCTCCAATAGAGCTGTATTTACAAAAAAAATGTTTTTCAATCAACAAGATTGTAAATATTTTTAGTAGTTTATTGATATTTTAATACATGGATGTATTATAGTTTGTTTAGCCAGCCAGTTTCTTCTTACTTAATACATAGGTTATTTTGTTTTATTTCCTAATATAAATTAGTCTGTGATTTAAGAGTCATATATTTTTTGTCTATTAAATTTCTTTTGAAATGCATTTGCTAAGAATAAGGTTGCTTATCAGCAGGATGTGAATTCTTATGTATTGAAAATACTGATGATAATATACATTATCTTTTTTGTTGTTAATTTTTTTGCCAGAGCTGAGGACCAAACCTAGGCAAGCATTCTACCACTGAGCTAAATCCCCAACCCCTAATTTTTTTTTTTTTTTTTTTTTTTTTGGTTTTTTGAGACAGGGTTTCTCTGTGTAGCTTTGCGCCTTTTCTGGAACTCACTTGGTAGCCCAGGCTGGCCTCAAACTCACAGAGATCCGCCTGGCTCTGCCTCCCCAGTGCTGGGATTAAAGGCGTGTGCCACCACCACCCGGCCTAATTTTTTTTTTTTTTTTTTTAAAGACAGGGTCTTACTAGATAGCCCTGACTAGCCTGGAACTTGGTTTGCAGACCAGGATGGTCTCAAACTCTCAGAGATCTGCCTCTGCTTCCTGTGTACTTGGCTCAGAGGTGTGCACCACCACCTGGTCAGTATATACTATCTTTTAAAAAATCTTTAGCAGTGATAAATATTTTTTACTTTAAAATTCTGGTTTTGATTCATATTATTTAACCTATCAGCTCAGCTATTTTTTTTAATTTATTATTATTATTTTTTTAATTTGAAACTTGAGCTGGGTGGTGGTGGTGCACACCTTTAATCCCAGTACTCAGGAGGCAGAGCCTGGGGGATCTCTTCGTGTTCGAGGCCAGCCTGGTCTACAGAGCGAGATCCAGGACAGGCACCAGAACTACACAGAGAAACCCTGTCTTGAAAAACCAAAAAAAGAAAAAGAAAAAAAAAATGAACCTTGAGGACTTATTTTGGTTTTCTGTGAATTAAAAAAAAAAAATTCACTGCTGTTTTCTCTGTTTCTCTCTTTCTCCCTCCCTCCCCCTCCTTCCTTCTTACCCCTCTTCTTCATCACCCTTTCCCAGTCTCCCCTTCTCTTTTTTTTCTTTGATGGTGCTCAGCCTCATGCAAGCTAAGCAAACATTCTACTATTATATTACATCCCCAGTTCAATTTTTTTTTTGTTGTTTATATATTTTTTTTTTTTTTCCCCGAGACGGGGTTTCTCTGTGTAGCTTTGCACCTTTCCTGGAACTCACAGAGATCCGCCTGCATCTGCCTCCTGAGTGCTGGGATTAAAGGTGTGTGCGCCCCCGCAGGGTTTTTTTTTTTTTTTTTTTTTTAGACAAAAGTTTTATGTAATCCAGGTTGCTTTAAATTGCCAAGGGTGACTTTGAGCTTAAGATATCCTGCCTCTGCCTATCAGATACTAGGGTTCCAAGTATATATATATTGGGGATGGAACCCAGGGTTTCAAGCATTCTACCAACTGAGCCACGTCTAACTCCATTTTGTAAAAACTCAATTTTAGAAATGCACATGGTGATACATATGTGTTATACCATCACTTTAAGGTAGATGCAGGAAAATCAGAATTTTAAGGTTAATATTAGCTACATAAAGAGTTTGAGACTAGCTTAGTCTATATGAGGTCTTGTCTTATAACAAAAGAACAAAATGAACTTAAGTTTATTAGTCATTTGTATATACATGACACATCTTTATGAGTTAGACTGGATGCCTATCAACAGATGAATGCTTAAAAAAAGAAAATATGGTTCATGTACAATGGAATTTCATTCACTTATAAAGAAAAATGAAATATAACATTTGCAAGAAAATTAATGTAATTGGTGTGTGAATAAGCCAGACTTAGAGAAATGCCACACATTTTCTCATATATATATATATTCATTCTAGACTTAAATATTGTGTGTGTGCCAGTCCCTTCTTATTTTATATCTAGGTTACTTTGTTTTACTTTCTAATATAAATTAGTCTATAATTCAAGAGACTTATATATTTTTATCCATTAAAATTTCTTTTGAAGTCATGAAAGTAGAAAGAATACCTTGACATGGGATGAGGAGAGAAAGGAGGTGAGTGAAGGAGACAAAAGAGAGTTTCATTCATTTGCCTGCAAATTTCATGATGTCATTGTTTTTTTACAGCTGAGTAATACTCCATTGTGTAAATGTACCATATTTCTTTATCCAGTCTTCGGTCGAGGGCCATCTAAGTTGTTTCTAGGTTCTGGCTATTATGAACAATTCTGCTGTGAATGTAGTTGATCATGTGTCCTTGTGGTGTGATTGAGCATCCTTTGGTATATACCCAAGAATGCTATCATTAGGTCTTGGGGTAGATTGATTCTTGATTTTTTGAGAAGTCGCCATACTGATTTCCAAAATGGCTATACAAGTTTGCACTCCCACCAACAGTGGAGGAGTGTTCCCCTTACTCCACCTCCTCTCCAACACAAGCTGTCATCAGTGTTTTTGATTTTAGCCATTATGACAGGTATAAGATGGTATCTTAGAGTCATTTTGGTTTGCATTTCCCTGGTGACTAAGGATGTTGAGCAATTCCTTAAATGTCTTTTAGCTATTTGAGATTCTTTTGTTGAGAATTTAGATCTGTTTAGATATGTACTCCATTTTTTAATTGGAATATTTGGTATTTTGATGTCTAGTTTTTTTGAGTTCTTAATATATTTTGGAGATTAGCCCTCTGTCAGACGTAGGGTTGGTGAAGATCTTTTCCCATTCTGTAGGCTGTCGTTTTGTCTTATTTACTGTGTCCTTTGCCTTATAGAAGCTTTTCAGTTTCAGGAGGTCCCATTTGTTAATTGTTGCTCTCAGTGTCTGTGCTACTGATATTACATTTAGGAAGTGGTCTCCTGTGCCAATGCATTCTAGGCTACTTGCCACTTTTCTATCAGGTTCATTGTAGCTGGATTTATGTTGAGGTCTTTGCCAACACCATTTGTTGAAGATGCTTTCTTTTTTCCATTGTACAGTTTTGGCTTCTTTGTCAAAAATCAGGTGTGTTCATAGGTATGTGGGTTAATGTCAGGGTCTTCAATTCGATTCTATTGGTCCATATATTGGTTTTTTATGCCAGTACCAAGCTGTTTTTATTACTGTAGCTCTATTGTAGAGCTTGAAGTCATGGATGGTGATGTCTCCAGAAGTTCCTTTCTTGTATAGGATTGCTTTAGCTATCCTGGGGTTTTTGTTTTTCCTTTTGAAGTTGAGTATTCTTTCCATGTCTGTGAAGAATTGTGTTGGGGATTTTGATAGGGATTGCAATTGAATCTATAGATTGCTTTTGGTGAGACTGCCATTTTTTACTATGTTAATCCTACTTATCCATGAGCATGGGAGATCTTTCCATTTTCTGATATCTTCTATTTCTTTCTTCAGAGACTTAAAAGTTCTTGTCATATAGGTCTTTTATTTGCTTAGTTAGAGTTACTACAAGTATTTTGTATTATTTGTAAAGGATGATGTTTTTCTGGTTTCTTTCTCGGCCCGTTTATAATTTCTATATAGGAGAGCTACTGACTTTTTTTTGAGTTGATCTTGTATCCTGCCACATTACTGAAGGAGTTTATCAGCTATAGGAGTTCCCTGGTAGAATTTCTGGGGTCACTTATGTATACTATCATATCGTCTGCAAATAGCAAAAATTTGCCTTCTTCCTTTCCAATTTGTATTCCCTTGATCTCCTTTTGTTGTCTTATTGTTAAAGCTAGAACTTTGAGTACTATATTGAATAGATTATGGAGAGAGTGGACAGCCTTGTTTTGTTCCTGATTTTAGTGGAATCGTTTTTTTTTTTGTTTTTGTTTTTTTTTTTTTTTTTGTTTTTTTTAGTTTCCATTTAATTTGATGTTGGCTCTTGGCTTGCTGTAAATTGCCTTTGTTATGTTTAGGTATGTTCCTTGTATTCCTGATCTCTCCAAGACTTTTATCATGAAGGGGTATTGGATTTTGTTGAAGGCTTTTTCAGCATCTAATGAGATGATCATGTGGTTTTTTCTTTCAGTTTGTTTATATGGTGGAGTATATTAACAGATTTTCATATATTGAACCATCCCTACATCTCTGAGATGAAGCCTAGTTGATCATGGTAGATGATTTTTTGATGTGTTCTTGGACTCAGTTTGCCAGTATTTTAGAGTATTTTTGCATCAATGTTCATAAGGGAGATTGGTCTATAATTCTCTTTTTTTGTTGCATCTTTGTGTGGTTTGGGTATCAGGGTGATTGTAGCCCGATAAAAGTCATTTTGCAATGTTCCTCCTGTTTCTGTTGTGTGGAACAATTTGAAGAGTATTGGTATTAACTCTTCTTTGATATTGTGGTAGAATTCTGGGATGAAACCATCTTGCCTTGGGCTTTTTTTTTTTGTTGTTGTTGTTGTTGGCAGACTTTCAGTGACTGCTTCAATTTCCCTAGAGGTTATATGTCTGTTTAAATTGTTTATCAGGTCTTGCTTTAATTTTGGTATGTGGTGCTTATTCAGAAAACAAGGTGTCTATTTCTTTTAAATTTTCCAATTTTGTGGAGTACAGGTTTTTGAAGTATGACCTGATGATTCTCTAGATTTCCTCATTGTCTGTTTTTATGTCTCCCTTTTCGTTTCTGATTTTGTTAATTTGGATATTTTCTTTCTGCCTTTTGGTTAGTTTGGATAAAGGTTTGTCTATCTTGTTGATTTTGTGAAAGAACCAGCTCTTTGTTTCATTGATTCTTTGTATTGCTCTCTTTGTTTCTATTTTATTGATTTCAGCCCTCAGTTTGATCTATTCCTCCTGGGTTAGTTTTCTTTTTGTTCTAGAGCTTTCAGGTGTGCTGTTAGTCGCTTGTGTGAGATTTCTCCAGCTTCTTTATGTGGGCATTTATTGCTATGAACTTTCCTCTTAGTACTGCTTTTATAGTATCGCATAAGTTTGGGTAAGAAGTGCATTCATTTTCATTGAATTCTAGGATGTCTTTAATGTCTCTATTTCTTCCTTGACCCAGTGTTGATTCAGATGAGTGTTATTCAGTTTCCATGAGATTGTAGGCTTTCTGTAAGTTGTGTTGTTGTTGAATTCTAACTTTAAGCCATAGTGATTCCATAAGATACAGGGGTTTATTCCAATTCTTTTGTATCTCTTGAGATTTGCTTTGCAACTGAGTAGTATGTGGTCAGTTTTAGAGAAGGTTCCATGAGGTTCTAAGAAGAAGGTATATTCGTTTGTGTTTGGGTAGAATGCTCTTTAGATGTCATAACATTTATTAGTTTCCTTATTTATCTGTTAATTATCTGTCTGACAGACCTGTCCATTGGTGAGAATGGGGTGTTGAAGTCTCCCACTGTTAGTGTGTGGTGTTTGATGTGTGCTTTAAGCTTTAGTAATGTTTCTCTTACATATGTGGGTGCCCTTGTATTTGGGGCATAAATGTTCAGAATTGAGACTTCATCTTAATGGATTTTTCCTGTGATGAATATGAAATGCCCTTCTCTTTCTCTTTTGCCATGCCCAGTTTTTGCGTTTTAGAGAGTGCTTGTTATATAGCCTAGGCTTACTTGAACTTTTGATCCCTGTCTTTGCCTCCCAAATTCTGTGATTATGGAATGTACCATCACACTCAGCTTATTGTTTTTAGTTGATTTATGAATCTTAGTATTTGCCTTCCTATGCCTATGTGTAGTTAGAGTTTTCCTGCCTGTCCCACAGTCAGAACAAATCTCTCTCACCCACCAGGCCCATAGACACTCAGAACCAACCAAGTAAACACACAGAAACTTATATTGCTTACAAACTGTATGGCTGTGGCAGGCTTCTTGTTATCTACTTTTTCTATCTTAACCCATTTCTGTTAGTCTATACTTTGCCACATGGCTTGTGGCTTACCAGTGTCTTTATATGTTGCTTCTCATGGCAGCCGCTGGCAGTGTCTGTCCCCAGCCCTCTCCTCTTCCTTGTCCCGCCTACCCTATCCTTCCTGCCTGGCTACTGGCCAATCAGCACTTTATTTATTTTAACCAATCAGAGCAACACATTTGACATACAGAACATCCCACAGCACCTATGGAAGTTTTTCTATTTGTCATATGAATAATATCCTTTTGTTCTTGTCTCTCTGGGTTGCCAGAAATATTCGTTTTCTTTAAATCATATTAATAGAATCATTTCATTGACCAGAGACCTTACTTTAAGAACTGAAACTGCTGGAGACAGACAGATGTAAGGAACATACCTCAAGATACAGTTCCTCCTGAACAAAATTTCAAAACTCAGAAAACAATTGCAAGAATTCACAAATAGGACTACATAAAATTAAAAAGCTTCTGTACAGAAAATAAAAAAAAATCAGAACAATGAGGAGACAGCCACAGAATATAGCAAAATCTTTGTCAACTGTAGATGATTGGTGATTAATATTTAGACACTATAAAGAAATAAAAAAATTAAACATCAAATGAACAAATAATTTAACCAATAAATAGGAAAATGAGCTGAATAGACAGTTCTTCAGAAAGGAAATACAAGTGGCTAAAAATATGTGAAAAGAATGTTCGAGGGCTCCCCTTTTCCAAGACTGCAGGCAGACTCTGCAGTCTTCACACCCTGTCCCCACACCCATTTGCCTGGGACCCCAGCCACTTCCTGAGACTCAGAGACCAGCCCCCAGCTCCCGTCCGCCCCGGAACTCCCATCTGGACCAGAGGTGAGTGCCTGGGGTCACACCCTGAGAGGCCCGCACCTGGGTCACAGCCCGGGGCACCAGCCACTCCGGGAAGACCTGCCCAACTGGGCCCCAGGTTCTAGCCATAAGGCAGGACCCCCCATCCCCACCGAGAAGATTCCTCCTCTCCAAGACCCTCTGGTGAACCCTACAACCACCACGCCCTGCCCCCACACCCATCTGCCAGAGACCCCAGCCACTTCCTGATACTTAGAAACCAGCCCTCAGCTTCCATCCTGCCCCAGAACTCCCATCCTGCCCCAGAACTCCCATCTGGACCAGAGGTGAGTGCCTGGGGTTGTAGTCAGAGAGGCAGCCACCTCTGGGTCCCACCCCTGGGCACCAGCCATCCCAGGAGGACCTGCCCAACTTGGCCCCAGTTTCCCGCCATTCGTCAGGCCCTGTGGGAAGGCTCCCCTTTTCCAAGACTGCAGGCAGACCCTGCAGTCTCCACACCCTGCCCCAACACCCATTTGCCGGAGACCCCAGCCACTTCCTGAGACTCAGAGACCAGCCCGCAGCTCCCATCCGCCCCGGAACTCCCATCTGGACCAGAGAGTCCCCAGCTACCATCCGCCCCGCAACTCCCATCAGGACCAGAGCTTCCATCCTGTCCCAGAACTCCCATCTGGACAAGAGGAGCTCCCATCTGGACAAGATAAGGAGACTCCAGCGACTTCCTGAGACTCAGAGTCCAGCCCCCCAGCTCCTATCCTGCCAGCACACTCATCTGGACCAGAGCTCCCATCCAGCCCAGAGCTTCCATCTGGACCAGAGAGAGGCTCCCTAAATCTGTCAGCTCTGTCTGGACCAAGTACACTGATAAGACCAAGAACGAATCCATGAGGAGATGGGCAGACGTCAAGGCAGAAGTACATACAACAAAATAAAGAGCACTACAGCATCACCAGAACATAGCCCTTCTCCATCAGCTAGATTTGAACATCACGGAATGGAAGAAGCAGAAGAAAACAACTTTATAAGTAACATCATGAAGAGGCTAGAGCCTTATATAGAAGAAATCAAAAATAAAGTGGAGGAACAGACAAACAAAAAATGGGAAGAACGCTATAAAAAACTAGAGGAAAGGACAATTAAAGCAGAAGAAAGCAATAAGTCCCTGAAAGAAAATCATGAAAAAGCAAGGGAAACAGTCCAAGACCTGAGGAGGGAAATGGAAAGATCTCTCATGCTCATGGATAGGCAGGATTAACATAGTAAAAATGGCAATCTTACCAAAAATAATCTACAGATTCAATGCATTCCCCATCAAATTACCAACAATTCTTCACAGATCTGGAAAGAATAATACTCAATTTCATAAGGAAAAACAAAAACCCAGGATAGTCAAAAGAATCCTGTACAATAAAACAACCTCTGGAGGCATCACAATCCCTGACCTCAAGCTCTACTATAGAGCTACCATAATTAAAAACAGCTTGGTACTGGCTTAAAAACCGACATGTGGACCAATGGAATCGAATTGAAGACCCTGACATTAACCCGCATACCTATGAACATATAATTTTTGACAAAGAAGCCAAAAATGTACAATAGAATAAAGAAAGCATCTTCAACAAATGGTGCTGGCATAACTGGATGTCAATGTGTAGGAGGTACAAATAGATCCATATCTGTCACCGTGCACAAAACTTAAATCCAAGTGGATCAAAGACCTCAACATAAATCCAGTTACTCTGAACCCGATAGAAGAGAAAGTAGGAAGTACTCTTGAATGCATTGGCACCGGAGATCACTTTCTAAATATAACACCAGTAGCACAGACACTGAGAGAAACAATCAATCAATGGAACCTGTTGAAACTGAGAAGCTTTTGTACAGCAAAGGACATGGTCAACAAAAAAAAGCAACAGCCTGCAGAATGGGAAAAGATCTTCACTAACCTCACATCTGACAGAGGGCTGATATCCAGAATATATAAAGAACTCAAGAAATTAGACAATAAAATGCCCAACAGTCCTATTAAGAAATGGGCTATAGAACTAAACAGAGACTTCTCCACAGAGGAAGTTCAAATGGCTGAAAGACATTTAAGGAATTGCTCAACGTCCCTAATTATCAGGGAAATGCAAATCAAAACGACTCTGAGATACCACCTTACACCTGTCAGAATGGCTAAGATCAAAAACACAGAAGACAGCTTATGCTGGAGAGGATGTGGAGCAAGGGGAACTCTCCTCCACTGCTGGTGGGAATGCAAGCTTGTGTAGCCACTTTGGAAATCAATATGGTGCTTCCTTAGAAAATTGGGAATCCATCTCCCCCAAGACCCAGCTGTAGCACTCTTGGGCAAATACCCAAGGAATGCTCAATCATACCACAAGGGCATTTGCTCAGCTATATTCATATCAGCATTGTTTGTAATAGCCAGGACCTGGAAACAACCTAGATGCCCTTCAACTGAAGAATGGATAAAGAAAATATGGTACATATACACAATGGAGTACTACTCAGCAGAGAAAAACAATGACATCGTGAGGTTTGCAGGCAAATGGATGGATCTAGAAAAAAATCATCCTGAATGAGGTAACCCAGACTCAGAAGGACGAACATGGTATGTACTCACTCATAGGAGGATACTAGATGTAAAACACAGATGACTAGACTGCTACACAACTCCAGGGAGGCTACCTAGAAAACGGGTCACAGGGATCACCCAATGACAGAGAAATAGATGAGATCTACATGAACAACGTGGACGACAGTGGGAGTAATGAAGGGCAAGGTTTGAGGGAAAGAAAGCTTAGGGGAGCAGGAAAACCCAGCTGGATCAAGAACAGAAAGGGAGAACAAGGAATAACAGACCATGATAAATGAAGACCACTTGAGAATAGGAATAGGCAGAGTGCTGGAGAGGTCCCCAGAAATCCACAATGATACATCCTCTGTAGACTGCTGGCAATGGTCGAGAGAAAGCCTGATCTGACCTAGTCTGGTGATCAGATGGCCAAACACCCTAACAGTCATCTTGGAACTCTCATCCAATAACTGATGGAAGTGGTTGCAGAGATCCTCAGCCAGGCCCTAGGTGGAGCTCCAGGAGTCCAATTGTCGAGAAAGAGGAGGGATTGTAAGAGTGTGAATTGCTGAATCCAAGCAAAAAGCACAGGGACAAATAACCAAACGAATGGAAGCACATGAATTATGAACCAAAGGCTGTGGAGCCCCCAGCTGGATCAGGCCCTCTGGATAAGTGAGACAATTGAATAGCTTGAACTGCTTGGGAGGCATCCAGGCTGTGGGACTGGGCCCTGTCTTTAGTGCATGAGCTGGCTGTTTGGAACCTTGGGCTTACACAGGGACACTTTGCTCAGCCTGGAAGGAGGCGACTGGACCTTCCTGTAGTGAATCCACCAGGTTTAAATGAATCCCCAGGGGAGTCTTGGTCCTGGAGGAGATGGGAATGGAGGGGAGGGGATGGTGGAAGGTGGGGCGGGTGCGGGAGGGGGGAGGACAGGGGAACCCATGGCTGATGTGTAAAACACAAATATAATAATAAAAAAAATATTTACTTGAAAAAAAAAGAATATTCAACATCTTTGGCTACTAGGAAAATGAAAACTAAACCTATACTGAGATACCATCTCTGAGGGCCAGTGAGATAGATGCTCACTGGGTAAACGTGCCCATAAGAAAGGACTCCGGCGAGTTGTCCTCTGATCTTCACATGTGCCTGTCACTGCACTCTTTCCCCACATAAACAAAACATGTTTTAAAACAACAAAAACAAAATAAATAAAAAGAAAGCCCATCTCTGTGTCAGTCTGTTGCGAATAGCAGTTATAAAAAACAAACAAAGAAAAACCCAAACAATAAGAACAACAAAAGACAGAAAATGCTGGTGATGTGGGAAAAGGACCTTTATAAAGTAAAGGGTCCTTGTGAAGATTTAACTGTGGAAAACAGTTTAAAGATTTCTCAAAACGCTAATAATAGAATTATCATATTATCGAGCTATGTCTCTCTTGGGTTTGTACCTGAAGGATACTAAATAAGCACACTTCAGTGATATTTGCACATTGTGTGTATTTATGTACTAAACCAAGGTATGAAACCAATCTTGATGCCTGTCACCAGATGAATGGATAAAGAAAATGTGGTTCATACACACAGTTTACCCATAAAGAAAAATAAAATTAGGACACTTGCTGGAAAATGGAGCATGGAGAGATCATTATGTTAAATTAAAATAAGTCAGATTTAGACAAATGCTCAGTGTTTTCTCTCGTCTATAAATTTAAATATAGTTGTATGAATAAAGTGTAATGGCATGTGAAAGTGCTGTGAAATCCTTTACTTTGTATGCTAACTTAAAAATGCAAGAATAAATCTATGTTATACAGACAGACTTTACAGAATAATTATATTAGTATTATACAATTAACATATGTGACATAGTAGTAGGAGGTGACTGAGGGAGGAGGAAGGGATATGAACAGTGAGGAAGGAGAAACAAAAGGGTAATGGGGAAATCGAAAGCAAGCAAGCCATGTTTTCTCTTATGTGCAGAATCTAGATTTAACTTTGCACATTATCCTCCTTTCCTGCACAAATGCCATGAAAGCCAAAGGAGACTATTTGAGGGGAGGATAATGATTAGTGAGAGGGGAGGAGAAGGGAGGCAGAAAGGTCCTGGGGTAATAAATTTGAGAAAGATGCAATGGTATATGTATAAAAACTTGTTATGAAACCCATTTTGTACTCAAGAAATCAATAAAAAGAAACTTTTAAGTACTGGTTTCAGTTATTTGAGTTTTCTCTTTATATAGTTTATCTTAAGTCTATTTGTGTCTTTAAAGTATGTTTGAGGAAGACAAAATATGATTGTGCTTTTTAAAATCCCACTTTGGGTGTTTGCTTTTTAGATGGAGTTTGTAGTCCTTTCATATTTAATGTAGTTATTGATAGGGTTGGATTTTCTGTTTCATAGTTTTTCCAGTCTTCTTGGTTTCTGTTTCTCTTTTCTGTCTTCTTTTGCTTTAAATATGTTGGAGTGTACAATTTTATTTTGTTGATTTTGAAAATACTAAAAAACATTTTTTCTATTTATTTACTTTATTTTTTGTGTTTGAACATTTTACTTGCATGGATATACATACAACATGTGCCTGAAGTGGTCAGAAGAGGGTTGGAGATTCCTTGGAACTGGGATGTTGCTATGTGATTGCTGAGATCTGAATCCCGGTCCTCTAAAAGAGCGTCCAGTGATTTTGAACACTGATCCATCTTTCCATCCCCTTCAGAAATACTTTTTAATTTGCTTTCTTAGAGTTTGTTCTATGGATTATAATGCATCTCAGTTTATTGCTGTTTTTTTTTAAGTCTTTGCCTGTACCAATCTGTTACACTTAAACTGCCAGCTTTGTTTAAGTAGCTCATTTTCTTATTTCCTCCTCTTATTTTCTGTTGACATATTTATGATATGATATTTTATGAACCCAATTTTGTATTGTTAAATTATTATTTTAAGATATTTTCAAAGAAATGAAGAAATATAAAATGTTAATCTTTTCATTTTAGCACATATATATGTATTTACTTTATATATGTATATGTGTGTATATATATATGTATTTATATATATATATATATGTATTTACTTTACCACCGTATATATTTTCCATTCTTTGCTCCAAATGTCTTATGTCTAATGTCAATGAGACTGCTTGTTTTCACAATACTTGCTATGACTAATCATCATGCCCAGGGGAGCTACAGGTGAAGTAACAGAAGTGTCCTGTGCAAGGACGGTAGCAGCACTTCTGTGGAGCAGTTCATTCATTTCCCTAAAATTTTGAAATGACAGTTATACACATATGTGTGTGTGCACACATACGACAGACAGACAAATACATGTGCATATTTTTCAAGCTCTTCTCTCTGCTTTTGTTAGAAGTCTAGGTTGGGGTATTTTATTTTATAGAATGGTCTTTTGACATTGAGATAATTAAAAAAAGTTATATATATAATTAATTTTATTGGTATTCTTGTTTATTCATTCTTTCAGTCAAATTTTTGGATATTACTAGTCTTTAAAGCATATGTTAAGTTTTGAATAGTTAAGAAGTTTTCATTAAAACACTACATTGGATTTGTCTCAATATGCAATGAAAGCTAATTGAGGTTCAAATTATTCCTGAGTAATACATTTGTCCCCCTAAGGAAGACTAATATCTGCTAAGGTGGTTGATTTCTTTTGTAGGCACTATCCTGCACTGAAGACTCTGGAGCATCTGGAACACACCTATCTGCCTCAAGTGAGCCACTACCGATTCTGCAAGGTGATGGTGGACAACATCCCCAAACTTCGGGAGGAGATAAAGGATGTTTCTATGTCTGATCTCAAAGACTTTCTGGAGAGCATCCGCAAGCATTCAGACAAAATAGGAGAGACTGCCATGAAGCAAGTAGGTCCTTGGTTTATGACAGATATGCCCTTGGCTTTGCAAGTATTCAGTTACACACAGATTTCTCCTTGCCATGTGTCTTAATTGCTTCTTATCATTTTAGAAGGTCCTTCATAAATGAAAATGTTATTATCTTAACAGTGATGAGATGTGTTGTTTGCTGTTTGGCTATTGAGCAAACAGTGACCGATTATGATGGTCCATGTCAGAGTCTGGAGAGAATTCAGTTTACAAATCAAACATTTTCCTTGACTTTGTATAGTATTGAAAGTCCAGAATCTTTTAAACTTTCCTTTTAGTTAACAACATAAATTGTGTTACGTGTGCCTTTGGTTGATTACTTAATGTTAGGAAGATGTCATACCAGGCAAAAATATATCTGATATTGATGGGTGTTAGTGACAGAAAGGTCTCTTGGGGATTGTGGATTATGATTGCAGAGAGGGAAATATTTATAGCCCATAAATTCAGCAAATGTGTTAAGAATATTTATTTTCTTTAAATATCTATGTCTCCAAGTCCCTAATACCATGAGGAATGCCTTTTGTCATTGTGAATGAATGAACAATAATGATTTGCAGTAATACTTCCTCTTGAAATTTAGGTTACATTGATGCTATAGAGATTCTTTACCATACTTGATGATGTAGCTTGCAATAATAAATAGATTTTAATTATTTATGGAAAGTGCCATGTGGTTTTGTAAACAAGTGTTCAATTAGATTTGTATTCTAATGGGGGGAACAAGGCACAGTAGATTACATTTGGAAGCATTATTTTAGGGTTCAACTAGCATTAATAATAGCCTTAGTTCAAATATCTGTCTGACAGAAGTGATTTTCCAATTAGTTTTTCATAAGGCATGCTTTTTAAAAATCTCCTTTAAAATTTTATTGGTATTTAAAGTGCAAAGTGTAGGCTCCAGTTCTTGTCTCATTCTCTTGAGTACTGTAATTGTAGGCCTGTGCCACCAAACCTTAGTGCTGGACTTAAAGGCACATGCTGCCATACTCAGCTGGAAGCTGGCTTTTTAAAGGTTGCTTTTCTAGGCTTCTGCTAGACAAATTTACTTGCTTTTGCTGAAAGAGAGTTCTGTTATAAATATTATCACTTCATTTAATTTGAGGTTAGCTGTTCTCATTCCTTAATTATCTGAGGAAATAAATGCCCAGGTCAGATGCTGTAGTAGAAATCAGATAAAGTTGGAATGGATATGTTAACTATGACATTTAGTCTTTGTAAACTAGTAAACTGATAGCTGGTGTATTTTTAGTCCATAAAGGAATAATGAAGAAATCTTTTATGAATTCAGTACCTTTAATTAATTATAAGAAATTTCATATTAGGAATAGTCCTTAGTGCATGAATTGCTATTCTATGTGTGTGCAAGTACGTGCATGCATGTGTGGTGCTTATGTCCTTGAATAAAGATACTTTAGAGTTTTTTTGTTGTTGTTGTTGTTTGCTTTGTGTTTTGAGACAAAGTCCTTACTCTACAGTCCTGGCTGGCCTGGTATTTGGTTTATATACTAGTCTGGCCTCAAACTCAGAGATGCAAGTCTTCCAAGTGCTTGGATTAAAGGCATGTGTCACCATGATCATCTCTGAATGATTTTTTAATACTTTTTTCTGTTAGAATATGAATAATTGGTTTCTTGAAGGCATCTATTTTCTATTTAATTATTCTCTTTTCTAACCCATTTAAGAGCTCTTCTCCTCTCATGATTCTCTTTTTAGTTTCATGGTACGTGCCCACGCACACATGCATGCATGCCCGTGTGCACAGGCACATACAGAATTTAAAATTTAAATTGTGCATTAAAGAAAATGTGGTATTTGTCTTTTTGGATCTGATTTATTTCATGTAACGTCATGATTTTACTCTATTCATGGCTGCATATTTATCACATTTTCCTTTATCCATTCGTTTGTTGGTGTTAGGCTGGTTCCATTTCTGGGCTGTTGTGAGTAGCACAGCAGTAAATACTGACATGCAGATGCCTCTGTAGAATGCTAATATAGAGTCCTTTGGTTGTATACCTAGAATTATATACATATGGGTCATATGGTGGTTTATTTTCAATATTTTGAGAACCTTCCATTCTTTTTTGCATAGTGGCCATGCAAGTTTATACTTCTGCTTGTGTTTTGTAAGGGTTTCACTTCCCCATATCCTCACCAGCATTTGTCATTGTTTTCTTGTTGTCAGCCATTCTGACTTCAGTGAGAGAGAACCATTAAGCATTTATAATTTTATTTTTCCTTTCTTCCTTCCTCCCTCCCTCCTTCCTTTCCTTTTTGTGTTTTTGAGAAGGGTTTCTCTACATAGCTCTGGCTGTCTTAGAACTCATTATGTAGCCCAGGCTGGCCTCGAACTATCAAAGATCCATTTGCCTCTGCCTCCCAAGTGCTCGGATTAAAGGTGTGCACCACCATGCTTGGCTAATTTACATTCTTGACGGCTAAGGTTTTGAACACTTTTCTAAACATTTACTCACTGTATTTTTTCTCTGAGAACTGAATCTGTATATTCAGTTTATGAGCTTTTCAGTCTTCTATGGTACCTAGAAACTAAGATGATATGGTAGAAATTACCACAGGCTTTGTACATTGCATTATGCTTACAGTGTATTTGTATGAATTAATAGATAGTGGAAAAGTGGGAGAAGTGATTTATTTTTTATTTATGGTGTTTGATGATTTATGATTCTTTTATCTTATAATGGTGGTTTAGGGGCCCAGAATCTTCCCATTGTGTGTGTCTGCCATCACTAGTATGCTTTGGAAGATTGCAATAGAAGTACCAAGACCAAGGATAGTTTTAAGTAGCAAGGAGGAATGCTACATGTTATTACTTGTAGCTACATCCCATGGACTCAAAATGAAACTCAGTGACATGGAGACTGAAAAATGAATCCTTTCTGTATGCCTATGAAGATTTGGTCAGTGTAATTGGTCTTTGCCATCTGCTGGTCAGTAGCTGTGTGTCTTCATGCTTTCTCCCATGCATAGATTACACTCACCCCTTCCCTAAAGGAGAAAGCCCAGTGTATTATCCTGCCCACTTTTCTTGATGCTCTTCTTGCCTGTTCCTAGGCTAAAGTAATGTGTGTGTATTGTATAATCACATGTTGTAACTTGAAGTGATTTATTTTTAAAGTGCCTAAAGAGCTTCTTTGTTAATTGTGTACTATTTTCATTTTGAAACTAATTTCTGGTACCCTTGTAATGGAATGAACTTGTGTAGGGGGACATTTCTGTATTTCTTATTTTGATTAGCTTGCCTTAGGCTTTGTGGGCCTGAATGACATTTATGAGATAAACATTCATCGTTAGGCTGATTTTGGTTGTGAGGCCCTTCAGTTGAGAGAAGGTTTTACTTACTTTTAAAATCCCTG
Source organism: Onychomys torridus (assembly GCF_903995425.1). NCBI lineage: Eukaryota > Metazoa > Chordata > Mammalia > Rodentia > Cricetidae > Onychomys > Onychomys torridus. Next base: position 114,856,166 of record NC_050445.1, read on the forward strand.
TATTGCCTTTGGCAAATTATTTGGTTGTATAGCTGTAGTAGGAATCTTAAAAGTTCTTATTAATAAAATCAAATCTGAGGCCAGTTATTGGGGTGAATGCTGGAAGATCAGAGAAGCAGAACAAAACACAGCTATCTCACCTCGCCAGTTCCTCAGCTGGTCATGTTTCCTCAGACTGCAAGCTTCTGAATCCTCATCCCAATGGCTCTCAGCTGAACTGTGCTGCTCCAAAGCCCATAAGCTTAACCAGCCAAATGCTTAACTAACTCTGGTGCCTGGTTTTCACGCCTTATATATCTTTCTCTTTCTGCCCCCACTCCCTGGGATGTGTCACCATGCCTAGCTGTTTCTAAAGTGTCCTTGAACTCAGAGATCCGGCTAGCTCTGCCTCCCAAGTGCTGGGATTAAAGGTGTGCACCACCACCGCCCAACTTCTGCTGTCACTTGCTCTGACCCATTTTCTAGCCACCATTCTTGGCTTTGTTCTAGTGGCTGTCTGTTCTTTGACCCCAGATAAATTTATTAGGGTGCACAATATTGTGGGGAACACAATACCACCACATATAACTGATGTTAAGAAAAGAAGCTGTCCTCTGTGTATAGATTATGGCTTTGATTTTAGTGTTTTTATGGGATTCCTGAGTGTGTGAATGAGTGGGTCTCTGATTCTGATTCCTTCTCTTGGGCTCTTTTTCTTCTGTTTGTTTTGTCCAATTTCAATCTGTTAGTTTTGTTTTATCTAATTTTATTTTATTATTAAAAAATATACCTATATGAAAGTAGTCTAAATGGAATCACCAAATAATGGGGGAGAAAATGCCTCAACTGGACATTTTATGCCAGTTCCTGAAACCTCCAGTTCCAGGAATGGGTTACATCTAGTTGAGTCATTGGCCAAAGGGGCTCCATCAAAAAATCCAACCATCTTAGGTTATTGCTAAGGCTATTGGTTGCTCTCTACAAATGGGTGTATTAAGGACCTATTACTGAAGACAACACTTACATATCTCGTTGAACATGGAGAAGTAAAGCTGGTACCTCACTAGAGGCTTCATCCCTACTGACTAGTGTTCATGGTACTGGAAGGTATGTTGCATGCTACCAGAGGAGAAAGGTAATCACCAACCCAACTACAAGCTCTACAACTTACAACAGTGGCCTTTCTGCACAATATCCTTGTGCAGTAGTGGCACAAATGTGGGCCCACTCCCTGAGATGAAACAGAGACTTGATACTGCTCAGGTGGTTAGATAGCTCAGGGACCTAGAGGGAAAACCAAATACTAGTATTCTGCTAAAGGAACATAGCAACAAAATAACTTCTGATGACATTCTGCTTTGCTCAGCTATCATCAGAGAAGCTTCTTCTTGAAATATAAAAGAACTAACACAGAGACAACTGGACAGTGTACAGAGAGTGAGAGACTTTGGAACACAGTCTTAAATGAGATGTCTTCAACAAAGCCCTCCTCAGGGATCTATGCAAAAGAGGAGGCAGAAAGATTGTTAAGAGCCAGACATGATGGATAACTCAAAGGAAACAGTGTCTTCTGGACCTGTGAAGTCTTTGCATGCTGCTACAGTCCTTGTGAGTTCATATGTGTATCAGTCCTGTTGTGTCTGCAATTGATACTTATTTGGTAAAGAAAAATTACTTTTCTCTAAATGGAGACTTATTAGGTATATCAACCACACTTTAGGGTAGGCCCTATATTTAGGAGTTGTTGACCAACACAAAATGAACTCAAATGGTATTTTTACTTTTATTGATTCTTTGTGGATTTCACATGCATTCTAATCCCACTTAACTCCCTGTCCCCTCACATCTACCCTCTACCCTTGAACCTCCCCCACAAACAAAACCAAATTTAAAGGAAAAAGCAAAACAAAGATCCAAAATAAAAGTAACAACAACAAAAACCCCAAAACAAAAATAAACCCCAAACCCAAAAATAACAATCTTGCCCTGGAAGTTGTTGTGTGGCCTGGCAAGTCACCCAGTTTACCCTTTAGTCCATACATCTTTATTTGTAAGTGTTCATTGCTATGAGTCATTGGTCTGGTCTGAGGCCTCTGGTTTCTGCTAAACCACTGGTAATGGGCTCACATTGGGACTCCTCTTGGATATCCTGTTGTTATCCTGTATCATGGAGATCCTGTTGTTTTGAATTTGTAGATTCGTTCCCTTCACAGTTCATAGATTAGTTGAATGCTGGGGTGGGCCAACTCATAGCCCTGGTTCTGGGCCTGGGTGGTAGCTGGGTTGCTAGTTTTCCTTCATTGTCACTACCAGATGAGCTCTCCAGCACTGCCTCTAGCTCACCCAATGAAGCCTGCAGCAAGGAGTGGGGCCAGTACTCCTACTCTTCGGCCTTCAGACCCGAGTGCCCGTCATTCATATTGCCAGGACCACTCTGTTTGCCCAGGCAATGTGCAGGGCCCTCTCTTCCAATTACTGTAGAAGGCATGGGGAGGGTCCGAATTGTGACATTATTTGGCATATATTTCATGCTTAATGAATGACAGTTGCAGTGGTGTAGTAGTTTTTGCTCTTGTTGCATTCCTTGGAAGACATGGAAATAAATCCTAAATTTTATGGGCAGTGTTGTTCCTAGCAAATTCCTAGAAACAGTTAATGTCACATTTGGTTCTTAGCTATTGCTAGCTACCAATGGAATAAGCTACAATGTCATAGACAATAGCATGAGGAACACCTGAAATTCAAGAAAAAAATTTATGGTACCTAACATTTCTGAACAGCAGCTTGGGCCCAGAATGCCACTTTCATCCCGGTAACAGCAGCAAAGGCCCCTCAGATCAGCATGGCCCCTGGGCATCAACGTGGTCTCAGGTGGCTGGACAGACCTTGGGTATCCGCAGAGAGCCCTCTGGGGCAACTGAGCCATGGACACCCACCCCAGACCTCAGACTCCACAGGGCCATGGACCCAGACATGGGCCCTAGTCAGTGGCCTGTGCTCAGAAGTCTCCATGGCTCCAGGTGGCAGAACCAGCCACCAAGATCAGCATGGCTCTGGGCATGGCACTGTTCTTGGACACTGACATGGTCCGAGGTGGCCGACCAGACCTTGGTCCTCTGCATGGCCCTCAATGACAACAGGAGCCCTGGGCATCAATTCAAACCCTGGCTTCTGTAGGGCCATGGACCCAGAAATGGACCTCTGCAGCAGCCCTGGCCTGGATAACACCATGGCCCCAAGTGACAGTTCAGGATATTCAGATCAGATGTCCCTGGTGGCAGCATAGCCCTCATATGCTCTCATAGCCACAGGTTGTAACCCAGACCCAGGGCATTTATATGACCTTTGGTGGCCACATGGGCCATGGACTTCAATACAGTCCCAGTCATGGTAGGACTACAGACCCAGTCATGGTCCTAGGCAAACAGCTGGGGCTCGGATGCCACCATGGTCCCAAATAGCAGCGTAGGCCATCTGAACTGGCATGGCCCTATAGCAGCATGGTGCTTGGATACCAACACGGCTCCAGGTGGCAGCCTAGAATCTTGGCATCAGCACCATCTTCTATGGTCTCAGGAGCCACAGTTATCAACCCAGACCTGGATGTGGCAGGGTCATGGACCCAGACATGGCCCTTGACCACAGCCCTGGTCTGGCCAATACCATGAACCCAGTTGATAGCACTGGCCACCCAAATTGGCTGGCTTCGTCAGCGGTACAGCCGTTAGATACCAACATGGTAACAGGTTGTGGCCCAGACTGTGGGCATCCATGTGGGCCCTGGCAGCAACATGGGCCAGGGACATCAGCACAGACCCCTGCTGTGGCAGGCCACAGACATAGACATGGCCCTCAGCAGCAGCCCAGGTTGTCACCATGGCCCCTGGTGGTCATACAAGCCATCCAGATGGTGTGGCCCCTGCTGCAGCACAGCCCTCAGACAGCAATGTAGCCCTACCACAGGCCCCTGTACAACTTCCAGTGATGACAGGAGCCACAGACATCAACACAGACCACTTTGGCTGCTCAAAGGCCCTGGATCAAGACATGGCCTTTGGTGATAGCCCAGGCCCAGGCATCTCCCTGGACTTGGATGGCCAGCTGGCCATTCATGTCAGCCCATTCCTAACCACTGTCACCTCTCTGGATCCATCTCTCTCCCCATTCCACAAACCATTCCATCTCTCTTCTACCTCCCCACCTTGTGCTCTCTCACCACAATGGTGCCCACTTATCCAGTGCTAGGACTCTTGGTTGGGTCACAGGTGGTGCTTGGTTGAATACTTCCCCTACCAGCCAGAAGGGACAGGGTGGAGCTGTTACCTTTCCTTTCTCCTGTGCCCGGGCCTAGAAACCTCAGGCAGTACTTGGTATAATGGTACCTGATTGCCTGGTAGCAGAGGTGCCAGGCAGGTTCCTGGTTGATTGTGGCCCCTGCAGACCCAAAAGTCTTGGAGGGGGTGTGCCGAGTCAGACCTGGGTGGAGCTGGCAACTTCTTGTTGATTGTGGTGCCCACTGACCCAAAAGTCTGTGGGGGTGCCATTTGCGTCCATCACTGATTCACCACTAAAAGTTATTTTTTATGGACTTTTTGTCTCACATTTCTTTGTTTGGGCACATCTTTTGATTTTTTTTTTCTATTTCGTTTTCCATTTTTGTGTTTTTGTAAAGGTTTTGTGTGTGTGTTTTGTTTTTTTTTCTCTCTCTCGATTTTTGTTTGTATGTTTGTTTTTTAAAGAGAGAGAAGAGAAAGGGCCTGGAATTGCATGAATGAGGAATTGGAAGAGGGAAAAGCATGATCAGATTGTATTATATGAAATTTTTTTTTTCAATAAAAAATGTAAAAACAAAAAGGAAGGGAGGTACTAGTGGCCTATAAAAGAGAAGGTGTCTAGGGATTCTTTTAGTAACTTCAAAATTATTTTTATTAGGGTATATTAATTATACATAAAGATGGGCTTCATTATGTTGTTCCCATACATCCATAAAATGTATTTGGATCATATTCAATTCCCTTTACTCTTTCTTATCCCCTCCTCATATGTTGTTATTCTCACCTATTTCCTTCCTTTCCCCAGCTAGTTTCCCTTCTACTTTCATATTCATTAGACTTGTTTACAGGAGCATGAACACCTCCCCTGGCAGCCATTAATTTCACATAGATCCTCAGGGAGAGCTAGGCCTTTGAGTCCGGACCCTTAAGTCACTGTTTTTTTTTTTTTATGAACCTACCTTGGTAAAGGATTCATGGTCACCTTGATTTTTTTTCAACCTTTGACTGTGTTGGCTAAGTCTTGACTAGAACAAAATGAGCTCTTAGATTTATTGTACAGAGCATCTTTAGATTTAATTCTGGCACAGTACACCTCACTGAGTTCCACAGGCTGTGTAATGACCATCATGCACAGTGTATTGTTGAAATATCCTTTGTGCTGTATTCTAAGCAGAACATCCACAGAGTAAACACTTTGGAGCCAAAGAAGTTATTCTGAGATTTCTTTTCTATTCATCTAGCTTTTGGGACTTAAAAATTTTGGCATACAATTTTGGAAAGGCAAAAAAAAAAAAATTTAAAAGTAAATAAATCATCTTTTCAAGTTGGTCAAGAATGTTTATCTCACAAAGTATATGATTTTGATACTTACCTAATTATGTGTTTCTTTTAAAAATTAAAAATTATATTTATGTAGTGTGTGTGTCAGGGAGATGGGAGGTACTTTTTAAATTCATAGTCAAGCCACTTGAGGATTCTGAGTGTGATGAGCCATTACAACAAGCAGTGTGGGAGATGAAGAGCTGTCTCAGTCAGTAAAATATCTGCCAAACAAATGTGAGGACCTGAGTTCATATTCCTAGCACCTATGTAAAAGTTGGACATTACCAGGGAGGTGAAGGCCACAGGATCCCAGGAGCTTACTAACCAGCTAATTGTGTGAATTGTGAGCTCAGGTTCTATAGAGACCCTGTCTCAAAAAGTGGAGAGTGCCTGAAGAATATACCTGACATCACCTTCTGTCTTCCACATATATGAATGTATGTGCATATTCACCCACAGACACATACCCACATGTGTGTACACTGACACAAAGATAAAGCAATGCTAATGGATCTCTTTGAAAATAGAGAAAATAGTACCTGCAGAAATCAGAGTGGCCTGTCTTTGTAGACCACTGCCTTTCACAGCAATGCGAAGTCAACATGATTTGGAGGGAAATAAGACATTGGAAAGCTTTTATTTTTTGAAAAGTTTTATGGAGATGATTGTTAAGATACATTCTGTGGTGTGGCTCATTCCAATGAAAAAAGTAGATTTTTAAATCACAGAGGTCTGTTTGTAGAATGCTGGATGACAAATGGAATCTGGGGAAGGTATTTAGAGGTGGGGAATCTGCATCTAGGGTGGACTCCAAGAAGTAGAGCTAAAGGTGATACTCATTACTGGCATTTTTTGCAGGATGTGTATGTGCAAGTGTGTTCCTCTTCTCTCCTTTCAGAATGTAGTACAGTGCCTTGTGCTAAGGAGTTGAGGATGTGCTTGTTTTCTTATATATACATTCTTATTTTGGTATTTTAGGGATGAGGAGAAACTGAGGATCATCTAAGGATAGATAATTTTCATGGGTATTATAAGTTTTGTTTTCTACTTAAATGATTAATTTGTTGATAACCTACACGTGTATTCAACTTTTCTATCTCAAGATACAATATATCTGAATTCTTAAGTGAAGTTTTTTCTATTAGCTATAGTTTGTTTGCCTCACTGCCTTCATGTACCAGAGATTAAAAAAGAACCCTAGCATTTGGTCATTTTTAAGCCTTCAGTTTTTTGTTTTCTTGAATTTACTTTTATTTTAAAATTATATGTATGCATCTGTGTATGTACATATGAGAATGGGTACCTGTAGAGTCCAGACATGTCAGCTGGAGTTACAATAGTTCTGTGCTTCCTGACATGGATACTAGTAACTCTTAATTGCAGAGCCATCTCTCCAGCCTCAAAGGTCTACAGTTCTTAATGACACATTAATTACATTCACAGTTTGTGTAACTCTTACCACCACCTTCTCTATAACCTTCTAACTTTCCCATGTTGAAACTCTGTAACTAATGGATTTTGAGTTTATAATTTATGCCCAGCCCTGGTTGAATAAATGAAATCTTTGATTTATGTTTAGGAACTCATTATGATCCCTTTGCAGAGAAACAAAGAAATAGTAGAATTCATATATTTTTAAAAGATTTATTTATTATGTATACAGAAGAGGGGGCCAGATCTCATTACAGATGCTTGTGAGCCACCATGTGGTTGCTGGGAATTGAACTCAGGACTTCTGGAAGAGCAGTCAGTGCTCTTAACCTCTGAGCCATCTTTCCAGCCCTAGAATTCATATTGTTAAACTTTCTGGGTTTTGACACTAGATGTATGTGACTGGGCACAGTAAAGAAACTGCCAACATGACCACTTCATTATTAGGGGAACGTTTTTATTATGGATAAGAGAGAAAAAATATCCAGAGGCATCTGGAAGACTCAAGAACAGAGAGAAAGATAATCAGACTGGACAAGGCCAGAGCTATCTGAGAAAGAGATAAGAGAGAATGGGAGAGCATATTAGAGGTGGATAGTAGATAGAGAGATAGCAAGAAATAGAGAATAGAGCAAGTGAGAGAATGAATCAGTCTGTCTGTCTGTCTGTCTGTCTATGGAAGGGTGGTATGGACAAATCATGTGGATTATAAAGAGGATGAGTAGCTTGGGGAAGGGCCAGGGTGCTAGAATGGACTTTGAAATGTATAACAGGTACTTATGATACTGAGGGGGGCTAGAGGCCAGCATGGTCTTTGATATGCTCATGGATGCCATAGGTAGCCATGTGTCGCCTTTGCCAGAAGTAAGAGAAATTACCTCTTTTGACTGATGGGAACTGGTTTCACAAGTTCCTGAGGAGTGCTAGCTTTTCTCTAATCACCAGAAATCCCTTTATAGTCCAACTTGAGCTCATTTCTGGATATATGGAGGTCCTTAAGACCTAACACTATGGCAGTCTTTTAATAAGTAGACTGCTTCTAATTTTAAATATAGGGTTTCTGTTTAAGTTCCTTCAGGCATTTGTTAAGGAGCAAAAACTGGGGATATTATAACTCTGTCAAAGGTTGAAACAGCTCTCTCTCTCTTTGGTCTTTGTATGTAGCATAATATAGAAAACTACATTTTTAGGGGCCGAAGAGATGGTTCAGCAGTTAAGAATACTTGCTGCTTGGAGTTGGAAGAGGCGAGTCTGGTCTCAAAATGGAGGGCCATGATCCAAAGGAGCCAGAACAGTTGAGGAAGCTGTTTATTGGTGGTCTGAGCTTTGAAACCACAGATGATAGTTTAAGAGAACATTTTGAGAAATGGGGCACACTTACAGACTGTGTGGTAATGAGAGTTCCCCAAACAAAACGTTCGAGGGGCTTTGGATTTGTGACCTACTCTTGTGTTGAAGAGGTGGGTGCTGCAATGTGTGCTCGGCCACACAAGGTTTATGGGTGTGTGGTAGAACCAAAGAGAGCTGTTTCTAGAGAGGATTCTGTAAAGCCTGGGGCCCATTTAACCATGAAGAAAATTTTTGTTGGTGGTATTAAAGAAGATACAGACGAATATAATCTGAGAGACTACTTTGAAAAGTATGGCAAAATTGAAACCATAGAAGTTATGGAAGACAGGCAGAGTGGAAAAATGAGAGGATTTGCTTTTGTAACCTTTGATGATCATGACACAGTTGATAAAATTGTTGTTCAGAAATACCACACTATTAATGGGCGTAATTGTGAAGTGAAAAAGGCCCTTTCTAAACAAGAGATGTAGTCTGCTGGATCACAGAGAGGTCATGGAGGTGGATCTGGCAACTTTATGGGTCATGGAGGAAACTTGGGAGGTGGTGGAGGTGATGTTGGTCGTGGTAGAAACTTTGGTGGAAGAGGAGGCTATGGTGGTGGAGGTGTTGGCAGAAGAGGTATTTATGGAGGTGGTGATGGTGGATATAATGGATTTGGAGGTGATGGGGCAACTACGGTGGTGGTCCTGGTTACAGCAGTAGAGGAAGCTATAGTGGTGGTGGACCAGGCTATGGAAACCAAGGTGGTGGATTTGGTGGAGGTGGAGGAGGTATGATGGTTACAATGAGGAAGGGAATTTTGGTGGAGGTAACTATGGTGGTGATGGTAACTATAATGACTTTGGAAATTATAGTGGACAACAGCAATCAAATTATGGGCCCATAAAAGGGGGTAGTTTTGGTGGAGAAGCTCAGGCAGTCCCTATGGTGGTGGCTATGGATCTGGTGGTGGAAGTGGTGGATATGGTAGCAGAAAGTTAAAAAAAAAAAAAGCAGAAAAGGGCTATAGTTCTTAGCAGGAGAGAGAGTGAGGAGTTGTCAGGAAAGCTGCAGGTTACTTTGAGACAGTCGTCCTAAATGCATTAGAGGAACTGTAAAACTCTGCCACAGAAGGAGTGATGATCCATAGTCAGAAAAGTTACTGCAGCTTAAACAGGAAACCCTTCTTGTTCAAGCCTGTCATAGCCACAGTTTGCAAAAATTGCAACTATTGATTCATGCAATGTAGTGTCAATTAGATGTGCATTCCTGAGGTCTTTTATCTGTTGTAGCTTTTCCTTTCCATTACATCAGGTATATTGCCCTGTGGTAGTGGTACCAGGAATAAAAAATTAAGAAATTTTTAACTTTTAAAAAAAAAAAAAAAAAAAAAAGAATACTTGCTGCTTATGGAGAGTACCGACCAGGGTTCTGCCCCCAGTACTCAGGACTTTTTAAACTTTAGTTCCAGGAAATCTGATTCCCTATTCTGACATCTGTAACCACATGGTATGAATGTGGTGTCCATGCATAAATGTATGCGAAATATGAAAAGAAATAAAGTATTTTTTTTAAAAGCTATGTTTAGGTTTTTTTTTTTTTGAGATAAAGTCTGTTGTTAGAGTTTTCCTGCCTGGCCCAGTCAGGACAAATCTCTCTTACCCGCCAGTCCCACAGTCGCTCAGACCCAACCAAGTAAACACACAGAAACTTATATTGCTTACAAACTGTATGGCCGTGGCAGGCTGCTTGTTATCTACTTCTTCTATCTTAAATTAACCCATTTCTGCTAGTCTATACTTTGCCACATGGCTTGTGGCTTACCAGTATCTTTACATGTTGCTTCTCATGGTGGCGGCTGGTGGTGTCTCCCTCCAGCCTTCTACTTCCCAGAATCCTCTACTCTCTTGTCCCGCCTATACTTCCTGCCTGGCCACTGGCCAATCAGAACTTTATTTACACAGAGCGATATCCACAGCAAAGTCTTACTCATAGAGATCCCCTGCCTCTGCCTCCCTAGTGCTGGGATTAAAGATGTATGCCACCACTCCTGGCTTTAGCTTAGATTTTGTGTAAAGGCTTTAAAGGTTGCCAGTTAAGGGTTGGTGATCCTAGCCTAGTTTTGGGCTCTGTCCTGTCCTTCTGTATGACAATTTTACTCTGGTGCTGCATAATCTAATGATGAGGAGTTCCTCTTTTTTATTCCTACTTCTTTTACTTAAGCTAAAATCTGCTACCAATTTGAACTTTTCCCTTACTTCAAAATAGCCTATCAGGCAAATGCCGGGAAACAGTACAGCTTTCTTCCCCAAACAATGAGTTGACCTCTTTGCAGTTGTTAAACATGCAGATCTCCCAGCTGGCCCCTGAAGAAGGTGATGACAATTGTTTGGCTGTTGCCCTCTTTGACTTTCTTAGTAAATGCTTAAGTAGTCTGTTCTTTGAACAGTGTAGAAGGTAGCAATCTGTAGCAGTGTCCACAACACTTCAGGAACATATAAGCCTTTCAAGAAGCTATACAGTCAAGAACTCTTGCTTTAGAAAAACTGTCATGGACACATACATTTTTTTCATGTGACATTTGGGAGTTCCTATACTCTGAAATGTATTTAATTACATTGTGGGAACCATCTCGATTAAGATCTGCTGTCAGCATCAGTATCAGTGACATTTTCTGAGAAATTCCTTTTTTAGCTTCCTCATGATTTATGAAAGAACATAGTAGAAAAGGTTGAATAAAGTTGTGACTATATCTGAGTTCAGTCACACCATTAGTGTGTCATAAAACACATTGACAAATAGGTTCAAGATGCTTGTAAACTTCCAAGTTCAGATATCATATAGATAGGTTTCTGAGTGTAGGTTGACACATTGCATTTCCTTTTTTTTTTTTTTTTTGTGGTAGTGGTTAAAGTTATTGTCTTAGTTAGGGTTTCTGTTGCTGTGAAGAGACACCATGACCATGGCAACTCCTATAATGGAAAACATTTGAGGCTGACTTGCAGTTTTAGGGGTTTAGTCCATTATTGTCATGGTAGGGAGCATGGCAGCATGCAGGCAGGAATGGTGCTGGAGCAGGAGCTGAGAGGTTTTTTTTTGTTTAGTTTTTTGAGACAGGGTTTCTCTGTGTAGCTTTGCGCCTTTCCTAGAACCCACTTTGGAGACCAGGCTGGCCTCGAACTCACAGAGATCTGCCTGCCTCTGCCTCCCAAGTGCTGGGATTAGAGGCATGCACCACCACCACCTGGCCGGGAGCTGAGAGTTTTAAGCTTGATCTGCAGGCAGCAGAAGGAGACTGTGTGCCACACTGAGTGTAGCTTGAGCATATGAGAATCAGAGCCTGTCCCTACAATAACACACTTCCTCCAACAAGGCCACACCTCCTAATAGTGCCACTCCCTATGGTCCAAGCATTCAAACACATGAGTCTATTGGGGCCATTCCTATTCAAACCACCAGTTATATTTATAATATGTTTTCTCAAGTATCCCTGCTCCCTTTTGAGATAGACTTTTACTGTGTGGTTATACTGGCTTTGAACCTGTGATTCTCCTAACTCAGTCTCTTGTGTTCTAAGGTTACAAATGCATGTCACCAAGCCTGAGTCTTCTGTACTTTGTTACATGATTCTTTTCTCTCCTTATTCCTATTACACAGTAGTACAGAGAAAATGAAAGACGAAGATGATCTAATTTTGAGTTGAAATTACCAGTTCTAGTAGAAGAAAGCTCTGGAGGTTTGAATGAGAATGGCCCCATAGACTCATATATTTGAACACTTGGTCTGCAATTGGTGGAACTGTTTTGGAAGGTTTGGAGGTGTGAACTTGTTGGAGGTGGGCTTTGAAGTTTCAAAATATTTGGTCCATTCCCAGCTTGCCTGTCTGCCTTCTGCTTGTGGATGAAGGTGTAAGTTTTCAGCTGCTGCTCCAGCTGCCTGTCACTATGTCTTCACTCTGCCATCATAGCCTCTTTAATAAATTTTCTTGGTTCTGGTATCTTATCACAGCAACAGAGAAATAACCAACACTTAAAACTTCACCCTACTTAAATTCTAATACTATTCAGTGTGACCTAAAAGGGCATTTTAGTTTGATTAGTTAGCTTTTTTTTTTGTGAAGAAATTGTCCCTTTTTCTCTTAACCATTGTTGTAGTGAAACTGAGGGCTGCTAAGCAGAGCTATTGGGGGCCAAGGTGAGTGTGGCCCGAAAAGGCTGAGAACATTGTGACCACACAAAGGTACCTGGCAAGAAGGTATGACCAGATAACGAGTGTGAGAAGAATCACCCTGCAGGAATGAAGGGAAGTGTCAGGGTCTTAAGTGGGAAGGAAGGGATCCTGTCTTCCTTCATGACAGAAATTGGTGAGGGAACTGTAGAACCTGAGTGTGATGTCAAAACAGAATAGGTAGCTCTTGTGTCCAAAAGAAAGTCAATGGACTTACCTGTTACCTGCAGAGAGGAGATTGGGATGAGAGACTGGAAGAACCATGTGTCTGTTTTCTGGGATTTAGCATATATACCCTATGGTAGTGGTCTTGAGCCTCTCTGGGGGAGGAGCTGTGTTTGATGGGCTTTGAAAGTTTGGGGAAAGAGATGGGGGAAGGGAGTTGAGGTAGATCTTCCACCAGCACATTCCAGACTCTTTGGGTGTATGGATTCCAAGGTGCTAGGGGTTGAGGTGGAGCTCCCACCCAAACAATTTGAAGTCTATTTTGTTAGATATTAGGATAGCTACACCAGCTTGCTTCTTAAGTCCATTTGATTAGAAAGTCTTTTCCCTGCCTTTTACTCTGAGGTAGTATCTGTCTTTGAAGTTGAGATATATTTCTCATATGCAGCAGAAGGTTGAATCTTGATTTTGTATCCATATGTTAGCATGTATCTTCTTAATAGGCAAATTGAGTCCATTGATATTAAGGGATATTAATGACTAGTGATTGTTAATTCCTGTTATCGTTTGGTGGTAGTGTGTGTGTATTTCCTTTCTTTGTGATTTGCTGCTATGGGGTTATCTATTGCCTGTGTTTTCATGGATGCATCTGACTTCCTTAGGTTGAAATTTTCCTTCTAGTGCTTTCTGTAGGACTGGATTTGTGGATAGGTATTGTTTAAATCTGGTTTTGTCTTGGAATGTCTTTTCACTCCATCTATGATGATTGAAAGTTTTGCTGGGTATAGTAGTCTAGGCTGGCATTCATGGTCTCTTAATTTCTGCATTACATCTGTCCAGGTCCTTCTGGCTTTCAAAATCTCCATTGAGAAATCAGGTGTTATTCTGATGGGTCTGCCTTTATAAGTTAGTCACTTGGCCTTTTTTCCTTTGCTGCTCTTAAAATTCTTTCTTTATTTTGTATGTTTAGTGGTTTAATTATTATGTGGTGAGTGGACTTTTTCCGGGGTGGGGGGGGGTCTAGTCTATTTGGTGTTTTATAAGCTTCTTGTCTCCTCATAGGTATTTCCTTCTTTAAGTTGGGAAAGTTTTCTTCCACAATTTTGTTGAGTATATTTTTTGTGTCCTTGAGTTGGCATTCTTCTCCTTCTTCTATCCCTATTATTCTTACATTTGGCCTTTTCATGTTGTCCCAGATTTCCTGGACATTTTGTGTTATGACTTTTTTGGCTTTGGTATTTTCTTTGACTGATGAATCAGTTTCCTCTATTGTATCCTCCATGCCAGAATTTCTCTCTTCCATCTCTTGTATTCTGTTGGTTGTGTTTGCATCTATACTTCTTGCTTGATTAATTAGATTTTCTATTTCCGGCATTCCCTCAGTTTGTATCCTCTTCATTGTTTCTATTTCAATTTTCAGGTCTTGAACTATTTTCTTCACATGTTAATTATGTGTTCATGGTTTTCTTGGCTTTCTTTAAGGAATTTATTGATTTCTTCCAATTTTTTGTTTGTCTTTTCCTCAATTTCTTTAAGTGAATTTTTCATTTCCTCTTTAAAGGCCTCTATCATCTTCATAAAGTTATTTTTAAGGTCATTTTCTTCTGCTCTTTCTATGTTGTGATGTTCAGAACTGTTAGGTTCTGGTGATACTGTATTGCTCTTTATGTTGTATGTATTTTTGCACAGGCATCTACCCATTTCTTCCTCCAATAGGTGCAAGAGGTACCTGTATTTGAGCAAGCTGCTCTTGGTCCAATCTGTGCTTCCTGTGTCTGTGTCTCAGGACACTTTGGGTCCAATCTTAGCTCTTGGTATAATTAGAGCTGGCAGATTATGTGTCCCAGGGAGCTGCTCTTGGTTCAATCTGAGCTGGCTAATCTGTGTCTCAGGAAGCCACTGGGGTTGCAGGGGGATGGATAAATTTGGGGTAGGGCATGGGTATTACAGATTTCAGGGTCCAATGGGGGTTTTTGGTGGGGGAGCATGCCCTCAGAAGTCTTCCCTGCTGGCCGGCAAGTGGGGCAGCAATTGGTGGCGATTCCCAGGGACTGGTTGTGTCCCAGAGCCTAGGTCCTAGAGGCAGGACTCTCTGAGTGGAAGAAGAGTCACTCACCTCTTGGTCCAATGAGAGCTGGCAGATTCTGTGTCTCAGGAAGGCACTTGGGTTGCAGGGCGATAGGTAGGTTTGGGGTAGGGTGTGGGTCTTGTAGGTTGCAGGGTCCAATGGAGGGTATTGGTGGGAAGCCTGCCCACAGGAGTCTTCCCTGCTGGCTGGCAACTGGGGCAGCGATTTAATCTTAATGAAAACCCAGTGTCTGATATCGAGGGTGAAAGCTGAAAGGTTAGAGAAGCAGAGCAGTCAGCCATTAGAGATTTCTTACCTCTATGAAATCTCAGACTGAATGGGGGATCCTTTCTCTACGAATCCTTAGACTGAATGTGGCAGATTCTGTCTCTATGAGTCCTCAGACTGAATGGGGTGGGGTCCTAACAATGAATCATTCCTACAATTGGCATTGTTGCTTTCATCTGTGTCTGGGCTTATGTCTTTGTTCTTTCAGTTCATCCCTCTTCACTCTTCCCTTCATTAGTGATTCTCTGACTCCTCACCCCTACTTCATAATGAGTAGAAAGAAATCAGCAAATGTTGTACTGCCTAAACTTCTGTGTTAGTGGTCTTTCATTAGTGTGTGTGTCCTGAGAAGCTTGTGTCACACATGAGAGACATGGAGAATACAAGAATCACTTTATTTAATCAATATTAGTAAAGTTTAGGTTTTACTCTATTTAACATGTAAAAGAAAAGTTGTATGTACCAGTGGATTGTTGTTGCAATTGGGGCAAACCTAATCCTTTTTAGAGAACCTGTCTAAATGATATAGACCAGTGAAGTGCCATGGCTTATGGTCTTGGTATGCATGATTAGTATCTACCCGACATGTGAGTTGGCAGGATGCACTTCCTGGTGCTCTCAACTAAGCTTTAGAGTGCTCTTTAATTTAGTAGTCTAGGCCAGTCTTCACAAAAAGTTCATAAGCAGTACATGAGGCAAAACTCATTTGATTCATTGGTCATGAGAATGACTTTACTTGTGGAATACATTTGATGATCACACATTTCAGAGTTCATAGTAGACATTTTAGGGAAGAGTGTGTTTTATTTTCTCTCTATACACAAGCATGTGTACACATACATACACTTTAGGATTTAAGGGGGCTGGAGGAGATTCTGGACTTCTTTCTCTTTTATTAAGTTTTTGTTTTCCTTTTCAAAACTATTAGTGGCAATTTTCTTTTGGCTTCTGTATTTAAGGAATAACTTTAAGAGTTAGATTTTCATTTTGTTCTTAAATGTATGGAGTTTGCTTTGTTTGTCTTGGTAAAATTCTCTTCACAGCTGCCATGTGCTTATGTGTGTATTCTCCTATTTAACTTATTTTTTAACCTGGCTTTGCTTTTCTTGTATTCACTTTGCTTTTCTTGTATTCACTTCTGGAAAGCCTTCTAAATTTAGTGCATACTACTCTTATGTCTGTGCTTTTTTTTTTTGTGATCTGCAACTAAAGAGAATGCTTCTTCCATGCAGCCAGTAGGATTAACAGATGGTCAATCTGAACCCCAGAGCATCCAGCCTTTTTTTCTTGTTTGACCCCATAACCTCTCCCCTGTTTGGCAATGTGCTGGTGTTGACAGTTCTTCTGGTTCAGCCAAAGGTGAAAGATAATTGCTTGTGGAGTAGCAGCTGGGATGGTATGTGTTTCTGCAGTAAGGATCTAACCCCACCCCCAGGCAAATCCTTGGATCTGGTGCATATTAAACCATGTGTTAAAACTTTATGTGATACTGATTAAAATGGAGGGCTCCAGGGTGAATTGGCAGCCCCACAGATGCATCTGCCAGATGACATACAGAGAAAGGCCCAGTACAAATGGAAGGCTATAATCTGCCTGTGGAGGGAAAGGTGATCCTCAAGTGTCTTGTCTACCCTAAGGCACATCTGATTCTCGGTAGCTCCTTTGTTGTGGTGGTGTTTTTCTTTCCATTTTCCTTGGCTTTAAACAACAAGAAGAAAACTTACCTGTAAATATTAGTTTGCAATTATTATTTCTTTTAGTTCTCTGTTGTTGAGAATCTACACCAATAGACTCTGAGATGCTGAAGTTTGATTTATAGCTTGTGGAACTCAGATATGAGAAGTTTATCCTAGAAGAACACATGCTCTTTATAAAGCCAGAGACATTTCTGTCTATAACTTTGGGTTTAGAGTAGGCTCATGATGTCTTTTTTAGAAGGAGTCATGCATTTATGACATAGGCATAGCTCAACAGTTCCTCAAAGGCAACCTAGAAACATTAGAGTGGCCTCATCAATTCCACAGCTAAGAAAAGCATCATTGAGTACACAGTGAATCCTGATTGCAAGACCCAAATGCTTTTATTGTTCAGAGGTTACTTTTATAAAATCTGTTTTCTAAGTCTTAGGTGGAGGATCCATCCTAGTTCCCAGGGGAGATGTATATTTCCTGTGTCTTTTTGTACCTCAGATTGCTTCTCTTCTACCTCTTCTTCCTTCCCCTCTGTTCTCTGGTCTTTTTGAAATGAGGGCAAGGAATATGCTGGGAACAGAGAGAGGAAAATCAGGCTCCTTATATGACATTTTGGAACTTTTATTGAGTTTCATACAGCTTCTAATTCACTAAAAAGATTACTTTTGACATAAAATTTATAAAGTATGGTTTGGGGTTGAGTGAATAGATGATCTGCTTTTCTTGTTTTCACTGTGTGGGTTCAGTTAGATAGGACTTGCCCCAGGATACCAGTAGTGACTTCATAGATCCCACTTAGCTTCCTCTCCTGTAGAATATTGTACATACAGAGAAAAATATATCCTAGATGCAGTCAGCCACTAAATCCTAGTGAATCTCACTTCTTTCTAAAGATCATTTTAAAGAGTGTCTGGTTTGTAGTTTACCCAATAGAAAATTCAAATAGTGTTAAACGGTTTTAATTGAAAAGAAAGGGGAAGATTCTGTGCACTTCTTTGTGTGGTGAAGGTTATAAAAGAGAAGAAAATAGAATTTGGAACATGTCAGTAACCAAGTAGTGTTTAATCTCTTTATTTAACACTTTGACCCCGCTAGTCTGTTGTATGCATGGGAGACTATTCTAGTTTAGTTTTTCTTAATTTGAAGACAATTTAAAGACATGTCAACACAAATTATCTTGATTTCAACTTTATTCTTTCAGCTAACAAATACTTATTGGAGTTTTTTTTTTTTTTTGAAAACAAATCACTTATGTTATGTTGGATTACAGTATTTGCTAAGGAAAAAAAGCAGAATGGTTAATGTTTGTCTTGACTAAGGCATTCACTTCTTTGAGACTCTAGCTAAATACTTAAAAAGTGTAGGTGCTGGTATTTTCTAGTGGTGTTTTTGATTGGCTGATCTGTTCACAGGCTAACTTTTATGGGACTTGATACTTTCTCCTCTTGGGGAGGCCACATCTGATGAGAAATACCTATTTATTAAGTTAATAGACATTCAATTTTATATTTACTTTTGGTGTTTTTCACAGTATCTTTGTTTAGTATATCAAGTTACTAAATAATACATCTCTGTCTCCACCTTTCTCTGTATTTCCATCTCTGTATTTCTATAGCTATCTAAATCTCCATATATGTCTTATTTTATCTCTATCTCTATTGATATATGTCTATATATCTCCAGCTCTATATCTATATTTCTATCTCTATGTCCATATCTTCATCTCTTATCTATCTATAGCTATATCTATAGCTCTTTATATCTCTATCTCCAATCTATATCTCCATATCTATCTATATAGCTGTATCTGTCTATGTATCCATCTGTAGGTGGAGTTTCTCTGTGTCCCAGCTTTTGTAACCTTGGTGAGTTGGAACCAAGGTGCCCCATAGTGGCTAAGAGAGACAGGTCATGCATATAGCGCTCACATGGAGAATTTCATTGTGGGGAAGGGAGAGAGGGGAGCTGAGGAGAGAAGAGGAAAAAGAAGAGAAAAAGAGACAGGAAAGAGGGAAGAGGGATGTGCAGACTCAGTCTCCTGGGAAGAGATGGAGGAGAGGGGAGAGAAAGGTGGGCAGAGCCCACCTCTTAAAGGGGCCTTGGTGCATGCACAAATGGGTTACACAAGCGGGGCTACATAGGATGGTGTTATCAGGACTCTGAGCTGGCCAAGGTACTGTCTGCCTATTGGGAAGGTTCCCAAGGAGCTGGCCAGGTAATGTCTAAATGTTAATGTCAAGCAGCCACTCCCAGTTAACCATAAGAGGCTTAATACCACACAACTCCAGGCAGTGGTGGTGCACGCCTTTAATCCCAGCACTTGGGAGGCAGAGCCAGGTGGATCTCTGTGAGTTTGAGGCCAGCCTGGGCTACCAAGTGAGTTCCAAGAAAGGCGCAAAGCTACACAGAGAAACCCTGTCTCGAAAAACCAAAAACAAACAAACAAACAAACAAAAAAAACCCAACAACAACAACAAAAACCAACCAAACAAAAAAACACTATCTTTATATCTATATCTATGAAGTATTTTAAGGTTAGGAAGATGGCTCAGTTGGTAAAGTACTTGGAGGACCTAAGCTTGGATCTCCAGAACCCACTTAAGCTGCTGGGCTTGGTAGTGTGGTACTGTGATCCCAGTGGTGGTGAGATGAAAGCGGAGATAGGTAGATCCCTGGAAGCCCCCAGTGGTGGTGAGATGAAAGCAGAGATAGGTAGATCCCTGGAAGCCCAGGGGCTAGCTAGTCTGGCCTAAGTGGCAAGTGTCCAGGTCAGTTAGAGGCCTCATTTCAAATAAAATGTGGAAGGCTCCTGAAAACCTATACCCGAAGTTGTCCTTTGACCACCATTTGTGACATGCATATTTGTACACATATACACATAAATGTGTATGCATGTGCACACACACACGAGATATTTACAACTTCAAGATCAAAGTTTGTATGCATTTTACACTTATGAAGTAAAGAAACTGATTTGGATATGGTTGCTTTCCATATTATTGGTGCAGCTGGTTTCTTTGAGCTAGCTCTTCTTTACACAGGTAGGTGATGACTATAGTGCTCCATTATTTTGTTGCAGGACTGGACAGTTTGAAATCATTTAGTCTTCTTGTTAATTCTTAAAATTGACTTAGTTTAATGATAATGTTTTTAAATAGATTTGTGTGGCAGTATTGTGTTCCCCCAAATATTGTACACCCTAATAAACTTATCTGGGGTCAGAGACAGAACAGCCACAATATTAAAAATAGAGGTTAGGCAGTGGTAGCACACACCTTTAATCCTAGCATTCCAGAGGCAGAAATCCCTCTGGATCTCTGTGAGTTCAAGGCCACATTGGAAACAGCCAGGCATGGTAACACACACCTTTAATCCCAGAAAGTGGCCCTTTAATCCCAGGGAGTGATGGCAGAAAGCAGAAATGTATATAAGGCATGAGGACCAGAAACTAGAAGCATTTGGCTGGTTAAGCCTTTAGGCTTTTGAGCAACAGTTCAGCTGAGATCCATTTGGATGAGGACACAGAAGCTTCCAGTCTGAGCAAACAGGATCAGCTGAGGAACTGGTGAGATGATGTAGCTGTGGCTTGTTCTGCTTCTCTGATCTTCCAGCGTTCACCCCAATACCTGGCCTCAGGTTTGATTTTATTAATAAGAACTTTTATATTTTATATCCTCCTCCCTTCACCCGGGCTGAGCAAAGTGTCACTGCATGGGCCCCAGGTTCCAATAGCCAGCTCATGCACTAGGGACGGGTCCGGTTCCGGGTCCCACTGCCTGGGTGCCTCCTAAACAGTTCAAGTTAATTGACTGTCTCGTTTGTTTGGGGGGCCTGATCTAGCTATTGGTTCATGGTTCATGTGTTTCCACTGGTTTGGCTATTTGTCCCTGTGATTTTTCCAATCATGGTCTCAACAATTCTTGCTCATACAATCCCTCCTGTTCTTAGTCTTATTGCAACTTGTTATTCTGTGTTCATTGACATCCCTGGGAGGCCTCCTCTCTTATGAAGGGAAACAGAGGCGTGGATCTGGAGAAGAGGGAGGTGGAGAGGGTTGGGTGGGAGGAGGAGGGAACTGCTGTTGGGATATAACATGAGAGGAGAACAAATATATACATACCTTTTTAAAAAAGGAAGAAGACTTTTAAGATTCCTGCTACAGATTTGGTTAAGTAACTGTGATTTTAAATTTTGTTCTTAACATGTATATATTTTTTTCTGAAGTCTTAAATCAGTATGTAATCAAAGGAGTAGAAATTGTAGGAGAGTGCTTAATTCCCTCAATTTCTTAAGACCCCGTCCCTAAGCAAGGATATTTGTGTTTCATGCTGGAGTGTGAAATTTGCAGAGAAGTTGGCAGGGACAGAAAGTGCATAGGAAATGTTGCTGACAGGCTAGAAACCATATGTTAGCTAGAGACCACAAGGGTGGACTGAAATCATATCCATTCTTTCTGTGTCTGACCTTGATGATATGGGAATCCTGCAGAACAAGCTGGTGCCCTTATTATGGACTCAGGATCTAGGGGAAGGTAAAGTAATTGTATGTCTGTCTATTGCCTTATGCTATATATATATGGCAACAGATGAGTGTGTCCTGTGTGAACTACAGAATGGTTGTTACTTCACTGTGCTCTCTAAATCTTGCACCAGTCTCTTGTGTCCACCTTAATTAGGAATGTACAGGGAAAGGAATTCTGCAAAATACAGTTCATATAGCCAAGTTGCCACATTGTAATTACACGTCTGTGAACTCAAATCTTTCCAGTAGGGGTTGGAACTGCAGCCTGTGCGTGAAATGTCTGGTTAGAGATTTTTGTAGTTATAAAATTTTGTAGTTTTTTTGTGTGAAGTAGAACAATGGTTTGGCTGCCCTAACTTTTAAATTAGGAGGTATATATGATGAGAAAAGAGAAATTTATTTGGGTAGGCCAACTTTAGAATTTTGTTGCTTAATTAGCTTGAACTTAGTCTTTAATAACCCACCTCTGTCCTCTTGCTGTGAAGATTCCACCTTGTATACATGGCTGAGACATACAGAGCAGGAAGGAGATGCTAAATAATACTTCACTTGATGTTTCAGGTATAGATTGGGCAGATTGTCTTAAATGTCTAAGAATATTTTCTTTTAAAGAGATTTTTTTGTTTTTAATTATGTGTCTGTGTTTTGGTCTGCTTATGGGTATGTGCATTTGAATATATGGGCCTATAGAGCCAGAGGTAATGGAGGCTGAGTTATAGGTGGTTGTGTGATGCCTGGTATGGGTCCTGAGAACCTAACTCAGATCTTTTGTAAGCTGAGTATATGTCCTTAATTCTGAGCCATTTCTCCAGTCCCTGTTCTCATATCTTAAGGACACTTAAGCATGCACACAGATGCATTTCCTATTTGTTTGTGCATTGGAAAGAAAGTAAACAACTGTCCACATTTTCTTAATTTGGTGGTATTGGAGATCAACTCTAAGGTATCATGTATGCCAGGCAAGCACTCTTTTAGTTATGCACTGTTTAGTACTTTGTTGTGTATATTTAAATTAGATAAATCAATCATATCTCAAGGAAAGATAGTAACTTGAGAGAAAAACAACAATGTGAAGGAGTCTGGCAGCAAATCTTGATTCAGCTATTCTGACTTACTCTTGGTTTCTAACTGCACTTTGTAATTTTAGGACCTGAAAATCAATGCTAATATCATTAGGATATTAGGATAGTCTTTTTAACTAGATATTAAAAAGGAAGGTATTTCAGGATAGAAAAGTGAGATGCATACAGAGGTATGAGTGAAGACTGAGACTTAAACTTCTCTGAGCCAATGGTTTGAAAATACATGTTAGAGTGACCTCATAAGGTGTTGAGGCTATTGGGCAAAGGGGATATTCTGGTTGGATTTACCTCTCAAAAGTCCTGTTGCCTCTTGCCTCTCTCTGTTACTTGCCTTTTCTTTTCTTTTTTTTAATAAATAAGATGTATTTATTTATGTACACAGTATTCTGCCAGCATGTATGCCTGCAGGCCAGAAGAGGGCACCAGATCTCATTACAGATGGTGGTGAGCCACCATGTGGTTGCTGGGAATTGAACTCAGGACTTCTGAAAGAGCAGCCAGTGCTCTTAACCGCTGAGCCATCTCTCCAGCCCTGTTACTTGCCTTTTCTTGTTACTGATTGATTAAGCTTCCAAAATTTTGTTGCTGATTTTTTTTCTCTACTGTTAGCTTTTGTGGGAGTTTGCCCTTTAAAAAATGACTTTTTAGTTTTAGTGTAATTTTGAGAAAGGAATTTAGATTAGTGTATATGTTCAATCTATCATCTTAAAGTCATAGGAAGTAGTGTTACATCAAAGGAAACAAATGAGGCTCTGTTAGTGGTATTGAACAAAATGGTAGGTGGTGTAGAGTGTCCCAAAGTTAACTACTTATGTCCCTGAGAATCTGAACAAAAACATTATATATTAGCTTTCTGTTTGGGGAGTCAGGTGAGTTATCCTAGCAGCTTGAGGTATCCAGGATACCTTTCCCTCCAGAGCTGAGCTGTCCCCTTGCAGTTCCAGCTTTCAGAACTGTTCTAGCAGCTCGAGGTATCTGGGATACCTTTCTTCACTACAGCAAATATCCAAGGATCAGCTTATCAAGGGTGAAGGTTTTTTTGGCTTATACCTTTGGAGATTCTAGCCATGATTGATTTGCCTCATTGCTTTTGGGCCTGTGGCAAGGCAGGACACACAGTGCAATGCATAGCAGAACAGAACCCTTTGGAGCTGTGGAGCTAGAGAGGAAGTGACTGGCATCCAGATACATCTTTTTAAAATTCTAAGATCTCACACTAGGCCCCACGCCCTAAAGAATCCACCATTTCTCAGTAAGGTATTTATGGGTATACACTAAGATGTGGATTAAGCTTTAAACAAGGCCTTTGGAGGGATATTTAAGATTCAAATAATAGAAGATGCCAAGTGATTTTTTTTTAACAAACTACTCAAAAAATACCACCTCGAAAGAAAAACACAGATGTGTAAGTTGGGGAAGAAATGAGAATTTTGACTTTGGAGTATATAGGATATGCATTCCCTACTTGTGCATTATTTTGTTGTGAATAACATAATTTGAGGGTGAGACTCTTTATATGCATTACCCAGGCATCATTTTTTACCTGAAGGGATGAGACCATAACAACATTCCTTGGATTATGTGGGGAGGTCAAGCCTTTGAATATCAGTAGAGAGTTTGGCTAATTTTATAGATGATATAAATAAGACTCTAGAATCTCACTCATGGGTTCTAGAATCTCAGAACACAACATTAATTCATTATCTTCCAAACTTGGACTTCTCCAGATACTTTGTGAACCCTGGCAAATAATTCTGGGGCTTCTGAATAGGTTGTTTTGCCTTAGTAGGATCTTCAGCTCATAGTACATTCTGAGATTACTGTCAAATTCAAGAGAGAATTTTCCCTCTATGTCTTAGCACTACCTGTTTGAAGACGGTATGTTTGTTAAGTTGTATTTTCTGGGTGGCTTTTTGATCATGAGTCTTTTACTTGTCAGACTTCAAAGACTGAGGCTACCTAAGGAAATCCACTTCTACAGATTCCAGGGTTCATTTCTGATAGAATTCAAAAGAAAAAGTTTTGGCTAGGTCTGAATGTCAAAAACTAGTCAAGTGGTTTTCTTTTTTCTTTTTCTTTTTTTTTTTCTGTCTGGAGAAAATTGGAAAAAGGAATTATTGACCCCAGCAAATGTAGTTGCTGATGGATGGGTCTTGCCTGGTGTCGCTGTCATGAGAAGTCAGTCAGTATCAGAAGAACTGCTCTGTGAACAAGTAGTATCTGGTCAGCCTTGTCACATGTAAATAAACCTTTTAAAAATGTTAAGTGATTTCAATAAAAAAAAAACATTTATTTTGTCCTCCTTATTAAGACAGATTCTTGTTGTTTATGGCTTCCTGTATCTAACAGTACCTGATGGTCTCGAAAAGTAAAACATGTTCTGTGTGGATCAAGCTGCTGAAATGCCTTTCAGGCATTGTTTATGAGTCTGTGCTCTTTATTTTCAGAGAGAAAGCGAATACTTTAATGTCTTCCATATTTCATAAATCTGTTCCATGCTGCAATTCAAAGCTGTATGTGTTTTTGTTAGAAGGTACTTCTGGTTGTGCTTAGAGCAGAAAAGCTGCCTAAGAATGTTAAGGACTATTTGGGTGTTGGTAGCAGACTCCCCAAAAGGGGATTTAGTACTGGTTAGAAATGCTTTTAGTTTTTTTGCTCAAAAAGGTAGTCAGGGAAGGTGCTCTGATTGTAAAAACCAGTGTAACCATTCTTTGATGAGTTTGCCCAAGTGTGTTTCCTGTCTGGTTCATCTTTTGAAACCAGTTTGCCCTCTGGGCATGCTTGCTAGTTTACTACTTCAGACTCCACTGCTAAGTAGCAGTGTGCCTGTCTAGTGGTCGGAGAAGAGGAAAGTTGATTTTGCCTGCCACAGATGAGACTCTCCCTGGAGATCTAGCAAAAGTAATTTGAGTTGGAGATCAAAGTTTACTATTTTCTTCCTAACATTTCATTTTGAAAAAATTTTTAACATATGGAAAAATTGTATGATCAACATGCACATTTATTTACCACCTACACTCTATAATTAACATCTTATACTTGCTTTATTTTAGATCTATCAACCCATTGCATCTTTTTGTATGAATTTCAAAGTAAATTTGAGACATATGTACACTTGACCTCTAAGCACTTCCGCATGCATGGCATTAGAGCTTAGTATTTGTTTGATCATTTTTTTCTTTTAAGATTAAATTGAAAACCACAATATGTACAAATCTGAAGTGAGTTTTTGAGAAATGTATACACCTGTTTAACCTAAACCTATATTAGGATATTGAACTTAACCATCACCCTGGAGAATTTTTTTCTCCAGTCCTTTGCCCAGAGGCAACCTATGTTCTGATTTCCCCCCAGCATAGATTAGTTCTGCCTGTTATAGAACTTCATAGAAATGGAATCCAATAGTTATGTATGCCTTTATATAAGGCTCCTTTCATCCACCATTAAGGTTTTTGAAAGGGATCTTTGTTGCTAGAGGCTTCAGGAGTTAATTCCTTTTCACTAATACATAGATTCCCTTGTATGAATTTAACATTTTAAAAACTCCATTCTCCTACTGACCCATACCTGAGTGTTCTGGATTTTGGCCATTTTGAGTAAACCTTCTGTGGACATCCATGAAGACTTTTTGTGGGCATATGCTTTACTTCTTGAATAAATATATGCAGAAGTAAAATTCTGGGTCAGAATTCTGTGAGATACTGTGAAATAATTTTAAAAAGTGGTTGCAACATTTTTACGTTTCTTCAGTTAGCTCCTGGGAGCTTCAGTTACCCTATTTTGTTGCTATTTTAGTTATTCCAGTGACTAAGTATAGTACTTGTGTTATACTTAACTTTTTTGTTGTTGTTGTTATTTGGTTTACTGTAGAAAATGAATGAAAGCGGAAAGAAACCTGAAAACAAATTTCAGTGGCTGAAATTGTGAATTTTCTGTTCTATTACTGGATATGGATGAAGCAAATAGTAAAGGAAATAAAGGCAGGGCAAGAGGAGGAAGAGACTCAAGACTTGACCACAGAGCAAACTGGGGTTGCAGACACCAGGCTGATTGAGCTTTACTGCATTTCCCTGGGTGCTGAGGACTGGAACCTAGGTCTTCATGGAGCATCCTCTCCCCAGCTCCAGTATTCGTTTTTTAATGACTGTCATTTTGACTGGGGTGAGCAAAATCTCAGTGTAGCTTTAATTTGCATTTCACTGATAGCTAGGAAGGCCAAATGGTTTTCTTTTGGCCATTTGTGTTTTATTTCTTGAGAACTGTGTGTTCATTTAACTAGTCCATTTTTTGATAGAGTTGTTTGATTTATTTTGTTAGATTTTTGAATTCTTTGTATATTCTAGATATCAAACCTCTGCCAAATACATAAATAGTAAAGACTTTCTATTTTGTAGAAACCTATGTTTGTAGGTTGCTTCCTTGCTCAATTAGCCGTTTCCTTGGTGGTGCAGAAATAAACCATTTAATTTCAAGAGGTCACCATTTGTCATTTGTTGACATTATTTTTGAGCAACTATAGTTCTAGTCATCAGGTCCTTACCTATCTTGAAGTATTTTCTCTCTAAAGTTTCAGAGTTTTAGATATTACATTAAGATCTTTGATGATGATGATTTTGGAGTTGATTTTATGCAGATGAGAGATAGGTATCTACTTTCATTCTTTTACATATAGATTCCCAGGTGGTTTTTGTTTTGTTTTGTTTTTGTTTTTGTTTTTGTTTTTTGTTTTTTGCACCATTATTGAAGAGGCTTTCTTTTCTCCAATATGCATTTTTTTTTTTGAGCTGAGGATCAAACCCAGGGCCTTGTACTTGCTAGGCAAGTGCTCTACCACTGAGCTAAATCCCCAACCCCCAATATGCATTTTTTGTTGCTGTCAAAAAATGGAATGCTTATAGTTGCATGAGTTTATATCTGGGTCTGCTAGTCAGTTCTATTGATCTGTGTGTTTTTGTGCCAACCCATGCTTGCTCTCAAAACAGTTCAGTCCATTATAGTTGCCTCTGTCACACACCCAAACCCCATGGGCATCATACTATAACCATTGCATAGGCCAGTGGTTCTCAACCTTCCTAATACTGCGACCCTTTAATACAGTTCCTCATGTTATGGTGATCCCTAACTGTAAAATTACTTCATTGCTACTTCATAACTGTAATTTTTCTACTGTTATGAGTAGTAATATAAAGAGCTGTGTTTTCCAATGGCTGTAGGTGACCCCTGTGAAAGGGTCATTCAACCCTCAAAGGACTGTGACCCACAAATTGAGAAGCACTGGCATAGGCTGCCATGCAAGATTCTTTTTTTAAAAATTTATTAAGAATTTTTAAAATTCATTTTACATCCCAATCGCAGATCCCCCTCTCATCCCTCCTCCTGCTCCCCCACAGCCTTCCCCACTGATCCATCCCTCATCCTCTCCTCTATCCTCCATCCAAAGGGTAAGACCTCCCATGGGGAGTTAGCAAAGCCTGGCATATTCAGTTGAGGTAGGACCAAGCCCCTCCTTGCTGCATCAAGGCTAAGCAAGGCATCCGACCATAGGCTCATACACCAGGGGTAGATCCTGATCCCAGCAAGATTCTTATTTGGGGGAACCCATGGCTGATGTGTAAAATTAAAACACATAATATAATAATAATAATAATAATAAAAGATTCTTATTTGTTTTTTAAGACTTTGAGTCCCAAACAGAAAACCTGAGATAATATATGCTTTCAATGAATGTTGAGTAAATGAATCTCTTGACAAGAAAGCAGTGATGAGTCTCTGCCCTCATCTATACCCTGACATATTCCTGAAATCCCAGTGTGTATATGTACAGGATAATTGAATAATGAATGAAAACATATATCATGTGGAAATGGTTAATGTCTAAGATAACATTATACTTTTGAGAAAATTTATAAAATATTATCTAGCACATTTTAATCAATAAATAAAATCAATAAAACCTGGCTTCATGCTTAAGAATTTAGAAAAAGTAAATGGGAGTATAGTTGGTAAGTAGAGAAATCCCCTAAGCCATATTCATGGATTTCCTAAGATACCAGTCACAACAGTATTTTAGTTTTCATTTGTTATAAAGCAATATAACAACAACTAAAAATACATCTGTTGCCAGAGGCATGCACCACATAAAATGATAGCACTCAGTCCATTCTCTCCATTAGGCATGAAATAGCAGGCCTAATTTCAGTTCATAAAGTTATTTCTAAACAGAATATTAAAAACCCTAGTACAATCTATCTGAGAAGGCTTTTAATCTTGCTAGTCTTGATGGCTGGTTAATTCCTAGAATCAAAGTCTTGACCAGAGTTCCCTTCCCCCTATGAGTTGGGCAAAACACATGGCCAAATAAAAAAGGTGCTAGAAAAAGGCCCTTGAGCCATATTAAACACAATGGAAATAACATTTGAAAACAGTAACCTCCCCAGCTGGATAGGAAATACTGTGGTTCCAGCCATCTGCTCTTTTTTCTTAGAATTTGGTTTTCACAAATGATTAGAAAGACCTTGATCCCATCCAAGACAAGCTGAGAATCACAATTTTAAAGAGGATAAAATTCAGACTGTAGTACAACTTAAGAATGCACAAACATGTCTAGGATGTTCATTTATTATTATTATTTATTTTTTAATTTTTTACTTATTTATTTTTTCTATTATCAGCTTGATACAGTACAAATTCTTATCCTAATAGTGAAATGTTTCATTAAGGCTTGCCCAATAATTGAGTAAAACCAAAACTTATTATAAGCCACAGTCATCCTAGGGTTTCCCCTACTATATAGCCTCCCTGGTTCTGTGGATTGCAGCCTGATTGTTCTTTGCTTTATATCTAGTATCCACTTATGAGTGAGTACATACCATGTTTGTCCTTCTGGGTTGGGTGACCTCACTCAGGATGATATTTTCTAGTTCCATCCATTTGCCTGCAAATTTCATGCTCTCATTGTTTTTCTCTGCTGAGTAGTACTCCATTGTGTATATGTACCACATTTTCTTAATCCATTCTTCAGTTGATGGGCATCTAGGTTGTTTCCAGGTTCTGGCTATTATGAATAGTGCTGCTATGAACATAGTTGAGCATGTATCTTTGTGGTATGATTGAGCATTCCTTGGGTATATGCCCAAGAGTGGTATGGCTGGGTCTTGAGGTGGATTGATTCCTATTTTTCTGAGAAACCGCCATACTGATTTCCACAGTGGTTGTACAAGTTTGCACT